>NW_022196897.1:12718-36430 GCF_008632895.1 Mastomys coucha | reverse complement strand
CACACACACACACACACACACACACACACACACACACACTGCTGCGTTATCACTGCAGCTATTGCTATTGTCTTACTGTTCATTCCCCTGCCTCTTGCAACCCCTACTTCATGGCCCTTCACATTCTGTCCCTGCTCCAGTGCAAACACTCTGTGTATATTATTTTCTTTAATTTTCACAGATCCCCGTAAATCAGCTCTGCTCTCATTCCTGTCAGCCACATCAGCATCCTGCTATTGGTAAATCCTAATTAACTTGCATAGTTATACAACAAAGGATAGAGCTACAGAGATGTCTGTCGTTGTTTGGTCATGGTTACTTTTAACTTTTTAAAGGAAGGCCGATTCCCCTTGCTCAGGTCTCTCCCTTGCCTCCTCGTTATCCTCCAATGGCATCAGAGCCTTTTCATGTAGCTAACAAGGGCCCACCTCGCTCTGCCACCTCCCCACTCTCTAGCCCCTGCCTCCTCCACTCGACCTAAATCTGAGTAAAGTCGTCACAGAAGTTATTCAGGAACTTCCCAGACCATTTGCTCTTCACTTTTGTCCATGTTTAGTAGAGTTTTTCAGCGGTTTCATCAGACAGCGTGAACTAAGAGGAGGGAACAAGCCTTTCCCCAGTGACCTCACTGGTTAAGACATCAATTGCCACTGAAGGTATGGCATGCTCCCTGCGAAGGGCCCATGCCTCCCTGAGCAACACTGTGAAACTCTCTCCTGTGAAGGACACAATATTCACAGTTGCTAGGGCACAGCCTAAGAAAACTATCACAGCCTTGGGAGATCCATGAACCTCCTTGGCCCAATCAGATTAGGAGAATACATAGAGTCAATTGGGTGGATGTACGCATGCTCCATACTGAAAAATCAGCAATAAGTGACACTGACCGAGGCTTGGGCTGTGACAGCACTGTAAGTTCAGGGAGGCTGAGCTGGTGGGGTGTGAGTGGTGAAGCTGAGAGAAAGAGTAACAGGGCAGGAAAAGTTCTCTGGCTGGAGTTTGGGCTTCATTCGGTTGCTGACTCATGAATGGTGTTTGTGAGTGGATCAAACTACCACTGCTGAGTCATGTGAGCGGAGCTGCTGATCCCCTGACAAGGAAGACTGGAATTGGAACTATTACTAAACAGGTCCACATCCCCCTTTGCCTTATTAACCTTTCCTTTCCACTACTTCTGGTGGGCAGTAGGCTAGAGGGAGGTTAAAGCATTTATGTACTCTTATTAAAGTAGGTTTTGAAACATCTAAGCCTACACATCCCTACATGGAAAAAGGATACATATTAGAAAGGAACAGTAAAACGAGATCTTTTACAAATGTAAACATAAAAGCAAATGTAAGGCAGTCTGTAAAACAGTAATTCTTGGGGGTACCAGGTTAGGGTCTCCCCTCTCTTCCTATCTTATTTTCAGTTTGCTTACAATGACTTAATATACATGTCTTATTTGTGCATGTGTGCACAAGTGTTTATATGCATGTAGAGGTGAACATGCACAGCTGTAGGAGGACATGTTTATGTGCATGCAGAGGTGCACATGTGTAGGTGTGGGGAGGTCATAGGACATGCTTATGTGCATGCAGAGGTGCACATGTGTAGTTGTGGGGAGGTCATAGAACATGCTTATGTGCATGAAGAGGTGCATATGTGCAGATGTGGGGAGGGCCAGAGGGCAACTTCAGCTGTGACTCACAGGTGCCACCCACGTTTTTGAAAGACTTATTTTTATTATTCTTACTTATTCATATGTGGGAGGGGTATGTATGTGTAGGTACCTGGAGAAGTCAGAGAGCTGGAATTAGTCATGGCCATGAGCTGCCTAACATGGGTTCTGAGAACCAAGCTTGGTCCTCAGCAGAGACAGTAGATGTTCTTAACTGCGGAACTATCTTTCTGGTCTCTAACATGCTTTCTGAGACAGGGTTTCTTGCTGGACTGGAGTTCCCCTAGTAGGTGAGGCTGGCTGGCCATTGAGCCCCAAGTCCACCCAACTGTTGTAGATAGCCCTGGTGCATTTGTATTTTGATGTAAATTCTGCTTTCCCAGGAGGGGTTGTCTGGAATGAGGAACGGAACGATTTACATACTCAGGTGACTTCTTGTGAACCATCCCCTGGTGAATAAAGGAACCAATCACTGGGCGAGTAGGCAGGACTTCCAGGTTGGGTACAGGAAGAGAGTAGACAGGAGAGAAATAGGAGCTTTTGCATGGGGATGATGAGAGGACAAGATGCAGCTACTAGTGTTTCCCAGTTTAGATGGAGAATGGATTCGCCACTAGAGGATTTAGATTTAATATGGCTTACAAGATTAGGATTGTTGTGCCCAGTGATTGAGTTACCGTCCTTTCTAAACTAATTTTGTGTGGTGGTTTCCTTCATGCAGCGAGTCTCAACTGGGTTCCAAAGAAAAAGGTATGTGGGCAAAGTATGGGCTTGCCAGATGTGCACCACAAAAGCCGGTGGGAGTTTTGAAGCATGGGGCTGGTGCGGTATCGACCTTCCAGAGGGAACATAGAGAGCTGGATGGAGAGATTTTGGAGTCACTAAGTCAAAGAGTCTCCACAAGATGAGAAGAGGCTGGCCATTGCCCGCCAGTGCATGGCTGGCCAACCCGCTGATGTCTTGCTCCTTATAGCACAGGATAGTGCCATTTTTTTAATATTTCTCACAACAACTAACTACCAAGCCTAGGATTACAAATACATGCCAGCATATCCCACTGTTTCTCCATGGACTCTGAGAGATCAGATCCTTCTGCTTGGAAGGCAAACATTTTAGAGGCTGAATCATCACACCAGCCCTGCACATATTACATGTATAATTAAAGAAAACTGTACACAAATTATCTTTTCAATTAATGAAGGGACAAATGAAGTTATCAGTGACCACCTTCCCAGTCTGCCCGAGCCTGCTTTTAGCTGTGGAAGTTAGTGTTCCTCTATTCTCAGCCCCTTCAAGTTCTCATGCACAAAAGAGCTGATGCCCATGCTAGGACTCCTTCCAAAGCTGTTACCCACATCCTCCTCACTTAGAGGGATGTGCTTCTCCACCTCAGAGGAGCTCTGCCTGTCTCTTTGTGGTCTTGGTGATATCCTGCCTGTCACATTCAAACTGACGGAACATTTCCCCCCATCACTCTCCCTCCCCTCACAGCAGATAGCTTCTTGATCCTGCAGCACAGCCTGGGTTGGCAAATCCTTTCATTTGGTGTTCTGGCCAGTGGATTGTTGGGAGTCTGTGTACAGATAAGCACGGAAATTCAGAGAGGTTACAGATGATTGTCAATCCCCCAGGGAAAGGAATTCTGCCATCACTGAGAACTAAAACAAACCCATGTGGGATCTGCCTGTGGACAAAGGGGGATGCCATAGTCTTGCTTCTGACTTCAGACCCTGTTTTCCCTCATCTGGCTCTGGGTTTCTTCAGGCAAACAAAATCACAGAATGCAGACCAGAGAAGGAGAGGTGGTCCAGCTGGACTTTGGCCCATAAGAGATGTTACAAAGAGACTCCTAAAACAAGAATGGAATGTTCTTCCAAGTGCCCTTGTTTCTCTCATTTGCAACTTTCTTAAAACAAATTGTCTTCATTTGAAATAGAAAGACAGAAAGGTGTTCTCTTCATGTAAATATTGTAACAAACAAAAGAAAGGCTTCCTAGTAGGAAAGCAATAGCAATGGAAGAAATCAACTTGGAGATGTTTCAAGAGAATTCAACTAGAGTATAGTACAGCTCAAATCTAATCCCTACACTTTGAGCCTGAGGCAAGACCATCCTGGGTCTGACCCCAGCTTGGGCTACATAGTCAGTTCCTAGCCAGCCTACGCTACAAAGTAAGAGCCTGTCTCTAAAAAGCAAATGGGACTGGGGTGGTATTTCAGTCCATAGAGTGCTTGCAAAACTCGGCACAGTGGCACATTGTATTGGCAATGCTGAGACGGCAGGACCGACAGAGCCCTGGGACTTGTTGGCCAAGCAACCTGGCCAACTTGATGAGTTCCCGGTAAGTGAGAAAGAACTCTTTCAAAAAGGTGCATAAATTAGGAGAGATGGGTCAGTGGGTAAAGGCACCTTACTCCTGAACCTGCCTATCTGAGTTTGATCCCTTGACCCACGTGGTTGAAGGAGAGTGCAAATTCCTACACAATGTCTTCTGTTCCCCACACAGTTATGAGCTATAGCATACACACACACATACACACTACAGAATAAATAAAAATGATTTTTTTAATTTAAAAAAAAATGGTAGAGCCTAAAGAAGAATATCCACATTTATCCTCTGGCTTCCATATGTACATGCACTCACATACATTGGCATACACACTACACTGGTCATATGATCATTCATACAATAGAGCATGACCTGGAGGTATGGCCCAATGGTAGAATACTTGTCCAGCATGCATGATGTTATAGGTCCCAGCACTGCAAATATAAATATTTAGCACCTAATTTATAGCACATGCTTTTACTAAGTTTGTATGACTTGCTGGCTATTTTATGTAAATAAGATTTTAATTAACATGGTCACTTCTCTCTTTTTTTTTGGAATGGTGTGGTCAAGAGTTAAATAGTTTGCTTACATCAGCAGCTGTGGACTTGTGTAATCCATCCAGAGAAGCATTTCATTACATGTGTTTCAAAACCTGTCCCGAAATCACTTTAGTGAAGTGAGTGAACATCTTGCCTTACAGTTTTGTTTTTCTTTGTTCACAAAATTCCCTCTTTTCTCCATCACAAACTTTTCATTCCCAACAACAATATTGACTGAGCCGTGTGCCGATCGCTTTCATCCTGGACGATGGATGTTCAGGCCAGCACACTCAGAAGCCTCAGATTATTATAAAAATCCCCTTAGACCTTAGGTTCTTTTGGTTTGTGTCTCCAAATATTTTCTTTCAATTTGTTTTATTAAAGGCTTTTGAAACACTGGATTCTCCTCACCTCCTGTTTCCTCCCCCTCCCCCAAAAGCTGCTGTTTCTAGGCTAAACTTCTTTTCTTATTTTAACAGCTTTTCAAAATAATGCGAGAGAGACCACATTAAGAAATGCTTAAATTGTCAACACGCTTTCAAATGTATGTCTTCAAAATGGAGCAAATAGGCTACAACATAAGCCTCCTCTGTTATGTTGTCAAAATAGCAACTTTCCCTGGAAGATTTTGCTGAGAGATCTTTTTCCACTGAGACTTAGATACATTGAAATAACTTTTTTGTTACCTTCTCTTCTAACCTCATGGAGGTCTGGCCAGTGCTTGCTGGTCCAGACAGGATGGTACCACTCTTCCTTTGTCCTGGGTGCCAGCAAGACATGAAAACTGAGAAGTTTGTGAGCCCAATCACACCAGCCTGAGGGTCTCCATCTGTCCTTTATTTTGCAACCATCTGATGCAAATAGAAGCCAACAGAGTCACCTGCCATATTAATTTCTGGCCCATGCTCTACACCAGCTGCCTAATGCTGACCTTGTTGTATATAGTAATGGGCCTGTTTACCCAGGCTTGAGATGGTGTGTATCTAGATGCATGACTGCATAGCCCACATTTTAGATGTGAATGGGGGGGGGGGGGCTACAAAGAGAAGAAACTCTATCTCAAAAAAAATTTTTTTTGATGAGAAAAGTTTTTTTTAATGTGATGGTTGTAGAGCAATCTTTTGAAATGGAATTATCTCAAGATTGAGTGGAAAGGGTTTTAAATGAGAACAAAGAAAAATTAAGCCAAATGAAAGGGACAACACAAGATATTTTGCACTCCATTAATACAACTCCCGGCTTCCCCTATTTTACTGTTCGGATTCTTTGACCATGCACATGTGCTTACCAGTTAAATGAGCTAGGAATCATCTTATCTTGATTAAGACAAAGAACCTGTGTCCAAAGTGACCAAGAAGAGAGAGGTGCCGATACACACAGGGCCAGTAATACCCTTCACACAAAGATTGACAGTTTGTCAGGAGGCTTCCTTAGAACTAAGCCCCACCTTGGCTCTCCCTAGCACCCCAATTCTCACCTTTCCAGGCTTTCAGCCCTCTCTCCTTATTCTCCACTACCAACCCTCTAGCCATGACATTCAATTAATACAACGTATAGAGCTATATTTAAGACAATTTAGGCTAGAGCTTCCATGAAATAGTTCCTATGAGATGTGCCCTGTCCAGACCCCTCCCTGACCTCGCTTGGAGGCCAAGCAAGGGGAGAAAGGGAACCCAGTTGGTCAAAATGCAACAGGGTTGCATTTGGGAGGTGGCAAAAAAAAAAAAAAAAAAAAAAAAAAAAAAAAAAAAAAAAAGTGAGTTTGAGGCTAGACTGAGCTACATTGGCGATCCCATCTCCAAAAAGTAAGTATAAATAAAAATCAATAGAGTCGACCTACAGACTCCTTCAACTATGGCTGATCACTTTGTGAACAATACACTGCTACAAAACAAACAAACAAACAAACAATAAACAAACAGAAAACAAAAACAAACAAACAAAACCCTTAATTCAGGCAAGATTCTCCTCCCAGAGGAACTGCTAGTACAGAAAGTGGGCACATTACCGTATCATGGCAGTGTCATGTGATATGTGGCCAAGTGACAAAATGCTGTGTTAGCCAGTTCTTTAGAGGAATAGGGCTGATAGTCTGAATATGTGAAAAGTGTACCTGTCGGAGTGCCTTGCGGGCTGTGGTCTAGCTATTTCAGCAATGGCTGCCTCCCAGTGAAAAGTCCAAGAATCTAGTAGTCATCCAGTCCATGAGGCTGGGTCAACAGCTGGTCTTCAGTGTACACAAGAATCCCAAAGCAGTAGCTTCTAGTGCCAGTGAAGGAGTAGACTGGCCAGGGGGGTGAAGGCTAGCTGGCAGGGAGCATAATGTCTTTTTGTCTGATCCTTCATAGCGGCTACCAGGAGAAGGAGTGGCCTAGATTAAAGATGGCGCTTCCAACATCAAGTGATATATATATTTAAGGGGGGTCTTCCTACCTTACATGATCCAATAAACTAAGAATCCATTACAGATGAGTTTTTAGCTCATTCTAGAGGTAGTTAAGAAAGCCAAGATAGCCATCACAACTGCCCAGTCCCAGAACTAAGGAAGATGTCTGTCCTTGAAGGGTCTCATACAGGAAAGGCATGTGCCCTTTAGGCAGTGCCACAGGAGACTAGAACTCAAGAGACCAGTGAGGACACTCTAGGGAAAGCACAGAGCAGAGAGAATAAAGATGAGAGGTAAGGCCAGGTCAGAGAGTCAAGAGGAATGAGGCCTCCCACATGGCCATCACCTCAGTGAAGAGTCAGTTCTGTTCATATCACCCTCTGGCTGCTGACCCACAAGTAGAATAAGCACTGAAGTGTGTGTGTGGAGCTGTGTATGTGGTGTGTGTGTGTGTGTGTGTGTGTGTGTGTGTATGTGTATGTGTGTGTGTTGCTCACCTCCATTCTAAGAGATGCTGTTGCTATTCATGTCAAGTGTATAACTGAAAAAGATTGAAATGGGACATTTGGATGCAGCCATAAAACAGGAGGTAAGCCTTGCTGGTACCTCCCGCCATTTGGGTGTAATACAGATTGCTCACCTGTATGTGACATCAGTGTACTAGGATGACTCATGGTGGCTGTAAATCAAAGTCCCTGTTAATGTAGATCTCGGAAGTTTTTAAAGTCCAAGTCTGGTCATGAAGAAAATTAGCTATTTTCTCCAGCCTAGAAAACTCCTTTGTGTGGCCATACTCAGTTTCATAGGCTTATGTCACGTCTTCTTAAAGGTTATTATAAGGAATCATCCAGTTCTTTAGTTTTGATGTTTAGATTTTATTTTTAAAAGACATGCTGCTGAACTTCAATAAGAACAATAAAACTAGTGAGATGATAATTTTTGAAATATTACAGAAAACAACAATTCTCCCCATTCACTCAATGTGTTTACACATGGGAGAGTTTACTGGACGACAGTACAGGAACAAGAAAGATGCCATAACTACCATGCTCCCTACTTTAACCACGCCCAGCATGCCCAGCTTTGTAGCTCAGGAATGTTACTGTTCACTAAACGCCAACTCTGGGGCTTAGACTCACAACACAGAGACTGTCACTGGTGTTTCTGGTGCTATTTCGCTGTTTCTTTGGTTCGTAGATGGAGCATGACATTTTAGCCAGCATCCTGTCCCTGAGACCTTTGTGGTAACCAACCTGGAAGGGTCCTTTCTTCCTTTTGTTTATTCTGGTTGTTAGAGCAGCTTTCAATTCTCCATTCTGAATTTTAAATGAGAAACTAGATTTTTAAGAGAATTATGGAATTCTAGTCTCTTGCTTGTTTTGTTTTGTCTTGTTTTTGTAACAAGTTGTTCACTGAGGCCAAGTTTTTACAAACCCAGCCTGGTGTGAGAAGGTCACTTGTCACTTGCTTCTCTCTGGAGTCCTCTTTAGAGGTCACCTTGGTCTGTCTTCTCCTTATGTAGCCTGGAAACATGGAAGAATACCTTTCTTATTCTGTATTCATTAGAGACAGTAATTTAAAAAAAGGTTTTTAAACCTCTAGGAGTCCAGTGCTCTGCCTGGAACCAAAAGTAAATGATTACAAAGTGGAGAAAGTGCAGGGAGCTGCCAGGCCCTGCACACAGGGAGGTAGTTTGGGCTTAGAAGGACTTCCATGCAGCAAATAATCTGAAAATTCTCCTTCAAGATGGTCATCAAAAGTGTGTGTGGAGCAAAGTGAAAAGACATATAGAACATGTACATACAGGCTGTAGAAGTATTGTAGAACACATATGGACTGGCTATAGGACTCATATAGAACATGTGTGCACAGGCTGTAGAATGGTTCAGTCTTTGTCATGGCATAGTGGCTCAAGACCTTGGCTAGAAATGGTACTAAAATGATATACCAGAGTTCATCCTTTACCGTAAGGGTGTAGTGATATGTAGATTTTGTATCTATGAACATAATATGACCAAGATCTGATCCCAGTTTTCAGAACATACATCAGTACAAGAATATGCTAACATAAAGCATAATCAGCAAAACTCAGACTCAGAAAATCTATGAGAAAAGCAATCCAATTCTGTTTCAACAATTAAACACCAAGAGTGGTGGAAAGACCATAGGAAAGTAACTATTCAGTGGTTTTTGAGCACTGGCTGCTACTCCAGAGGACCCAGGCCCACATCGTGGCTTACAACCATCTGTAACTCCAGTTCCAGAGGCTCCAAACCCTATTCTGAGCTTTGAGGGCTCCAGGCACGCACTGGGGATGCCAATGCTGTTGCAGGGCAAACACTCATACACATAAAATGACTCTAACAATAGTCGAGAGGCACCTGTGCAGTTGCAATGTGTAGATTTTACGTTGAAGTGGGTGTCAAATGAATCGCTAAAATGGTAGCACACAGTTGTAGACATTTGACCCCCGACTAGTTACTTTATGTTATATGGAATCACTAATGGTGGTTTTCAAGTGTGAGCATGGTAGAGTTGTATTTAAAGAAAGTCCAGGACTAATGTCCTGGAGTGATGAGATTTGCTTCAAATAATCAGAAAAAAAAAATAAAAGAAAAGCTTTCAAGAAGAGAAATGTGTAAGATTCGGACCAGTTGTGAATTAGTAAATGTTAAACTACAATAATAGAACCTGGGAACATTATCAGAATCAATTAAGGGGAGGGGGGAGGGAGGTAAGTTGTGAAGAAGAGTTCTTATAGACACTTATCTGACTGCAAGAATGACCTCAGAGGATAGGCCAGAATCACAACCTCACACAAAGGCCACTATAACCCCACATAAAACCTGTCGCTCTGCAGCTGTGCACCCACCTGCCACCAGCTGCCTTTCACTCTGTACTAGTGGCTCCTTGTCCTCTGTGCCTGTGTCTCAATGCTGCAGGCAATCCTTTCCATTTTGACTTGGCAAACCCCACATGTGCCTCAGTTGACCTCAGTAAACCTGCCCTTGGTTGATAAGGACACATCACTTGCAGGTTAACTCTTCTCCTGCAAAGACAAGGATCTTTGGAGAGTCTTGTCGTTTTAACTGACAAGATCACTCCCCCACCCCATTTTGTTTATATATTTGACATTTATAACTTTTTGGAGAGAAGGGGGGCAGTCAGTACTCTCATCTGCAGCAAGCAGGATGTGTTACCACTGTTTGAAGGGCTATTTTGAATGCTGGAAATAAAATGGAATTGGTGCCTTCTTAGAGCCTATCATTCATTCGGCTTGTGGGCTTTTAGAGAACTGAAATCCTAAGAGGTTAATTACCCTTTAAATGGCTTCTTAAACTCCCGGTGTACTGCTTCCTTACACAGCTAGGGCATTGACACCTGTGAGGAATAACTTGCTACATTTGATGAGGGAATATGAAGAGAAACTGTCGCATGACAGTACTTTCAGTACATCTTGTTATGAAATATTTAAGGATGCCTCACACTTGAGCAGGAATGCCACTCTCATGGGTGTTTATGCAATGGTAGACAAGCTAATGTGATAGAAGTATGTGTTGAGGAAAGGATGCTTCAAACAGACCTCAGCACATTCGCTCTTCTGTGGGTCTTACTGCCAGAAGTTTCCCACGGAGATCTCTGGCCGGGCTTGGTGAAGAAGCCCTTGCGAAGGGAATCGAGCAAGCACAGACAGGGCCATCTCTGCCGTGTTTTCCAGATCGCTCTGTTTCTCTGCGCTGCTCAGTACTGAGTCAGGTCTGGCTGGGCCGGCAGGCCGACTAGCCAATGAGGAGTGTGGCGCGGCTTCATGCTGTTTTGGGAGAGCAAATCTCTTCCTGAGTGTTGAAGCTCTAAGAACAGAAGGCTCAGACCACGGAGTAGATCTTTCACGTGCTTTACTCCCCTGGATACCATACATATATATAGCTTTGGGGGTCATTCAGATTTTGGCAGCAGTTATCTCTCATTGGTTTGGGCTGAGAATCTTTATTTGCATGTAAGAGGGCTTGACCAATATTACACACCTCTCCTGCTGGGGCCGTTGTTGGGGGGTCTGGGCTGAAATCTGAGCCATCATCTCAGAAGCTATCATCAAACTCCTACCATCCCTTGTGAACAAATTTACTTTGCTCAGTGGGTCTCTGGGGTTCCAAGGTGGCTGCTCTACTGGACCCTGGCTATCAGAGCAGCCCACTGCCCCACAGTCTTCCAGCCCCGATATTTCTGAGGTTTGACCAACAGAAGATCAAATACATAGGACTGCTGGGAAGATGAGTCAGTGGTTAAGAGCACTTTCTGCTCTTCCAGAGGACCTCAGTTCAGTTGCCAGTACCCACACCAGTGGTTAACAATCTTCTGTAATCCCAGCTCCAGGAGATCTATCATCTCTGGCTCCTGGAGCTCCCTGCACTCACGAGATGCACAATATCCACATGCAGGCTCATATCTAAAAACAATAAAACTAATTTAAAAGTACATCTCCCAAAAGATGTGACTGCTCTGAACATGTGTGTGTTTGAGTCGTTCTTCACTGAAGAATACAAAGTAGCAACCATTTAAGAAGCATTTCTATTTTATCAGGTGCCTTGTGTATCTTAGAGATAACTGGAAGTTTGTGAGGATGTCTGCATGTGTTGTATGCAAATCTGCGAGTATTTTACATAAGGAGCATGGTGTGTGTGTGTGTGTGTGTGTGTGTGTGTGTGTGTGCGCGCGCGCATATGTGGTGTACAATGTGTAAATTTTCTCCTATTTGTACCCTGAAATAGTAATGAAGAAAAATAGCAAATTAGGGACGCTCGCTTGATAGCTCCAATTGTGGGCCCAGGGGTGTCAAGACAGCATCACAGAGTTACTGGTTAATTACTTTGCCTAATCAATTTTATAGCCTCAATGACTACTTGGGTTATTTTTTTTCCTTTTGATACTTTTATTTAAAGGAAGACTTTTGGAAGTCTCAGTTCTGTTTTCAGAGTAACACAAGCTCTAGAATGTGAATGATTTGTGGCAGGATGCGCATGTTCCTCCAACTGGTAAAATCTGGAGACTAACAGAAGCAGGACCCAAGAGCTAAGTTTTCCTCTCGGCGCTCTTCCAGAGCCAAGACCGAAGTTTGACCAAAAAGATGGTTTACCAGCGCCACCTACTGGACACTGTCTAGTAATACGCATACACTCTGGAAGGTCCTCAAATACAGGGTGAAATAAAAATGTAAATTGTTAATTTCAGTTGTTTTTGTCGTTGTTGCTATGTTTTTAATGTTGTTGCTGTTTCTTGTACTAGACATGGAAGCTGTAGCAGCTTTCATGCAGGAATCAAATACTCTACCACTAAAGTCACACCTCTAACCTTATTTACTTTAATCTTTAGCATTATTTTATTAAAGAACATATGACACAGACATTAAAGTGTATTGTATGCTGCCTCCTGAATATGATATGGCTATTGCAATCACAAAACCACAGAAACTGAAGGTAGCTGCCCAAGATCAAGCCAACCAAAGTTCTGGCATGAATGGAAGATGATCCCTAGACCCCAACACTTACCAAAAAACTATGGATAGTTGCTGGGGAGGGGGCTCACTCCATTATGAATATGTATCCACAGGTAGATTCCCATGCTCTAGAGGCCAACATCCACACACATATACACAGAAATAATGGGATTTAGTGGGTAATTAAAGAATAAAAAAAAAAGAATAAAAAGACACAAAATTGGGGGGAAATACATTAAAAGGATGTGGAAGGACTCAAAGAAGGAAAGTGGAGATTAAATTGTTACCGGACTACTCTGACACTGCTTTAAGCCAATAGAAAGACTTCATTAGCAAGTCAACAACTATACTGGTTGTTCAGAATCCCAGTACAGCCCAAGCCTTTCCCAGGGTAAACTTTTAAGACAGAAAATCCTTGTTCTGAGCTGACACACTTCAATTAGCAAGAACAGTTAACCTGAAGTGGAACTACAGAAGCCAAAAAAGCGAAGTCAGTACGTTTAGAGACTTTCACAGAAGTGTGAGCTTTGATGGACTTGGCAGGCATGCTGTGCCTCATGGCCTGAATAACACTTCTATCATGGGGTCAGCCGTTCTAAGGTCGGGGGCCTGCTACAACATGTGATCATGAAATTCTCAAAAATAAAAAAGAAATCTGAATATTAGACATGCAAAAAGAAGGTGTTTCAGCCCATAAGATGAGAGCTGTAAGAAATTATAAACATTTTAACACCACTGCCACAGTATTACAGGAAAAAAAAAGGCTTTTAAATGACTCTCCTACCTCACTCATTGACATGAAGGGAGAATCAGGGCATGAGCACGAGAAAAAAGTGCTTCATTGCTTTTCCCAGAGAAGACACCACGGCTTCTAGCCTTGCCCATCTCTGTGGTACAAACACCCCCATGGTCGCCAGTGTCAACAGGAAGCTGCTGACCACAGAACCAGAAGGAAGATGAGGTCTCCAGAGAGCTCAGACTCAGGCAGATCGTCCTTTCCGCGACTGGAAGAAAGACGGCACATCACGGCAACTCCTCAAATGGTAAGTCTTCCAACACTGAAGGATGGCAAATCACTAAGACATCCATTGGCCTAATTTTTTTAACACCCCCCCAAAAAAAAAACCCATAACCCAAAAGTGAAGACAGAGCAGCTTTGAGAGTCTTAAAGAATCCAGGTTGGAGGGCACAGGAACAGTGGAGCAGCTGAGGACAGGATCATTATGGTCTCCATCTGCACTCCAGAGCTAAGTCCTCCCCACCCAGACCCCACCCAGGAGAGAGCTGGTCTCCCCAGGAGTGCTAACACACCTAAGATCACAGACTCACAGGCCCACAGGAGGGACAAGCTCCAGTCGGAGTCAGCAAGACCAACAAACACCAGAGATAACCAGATGTCAAGAGGCAAGCACAAGATCATAAGCAACAGAAACCAAGGCATCATCAGAACCCAGTTCTCCCACAACAGCAGGTGATGGATAGCCCAACACACCTAAAAAAGCAAAATTTGGATTTAAAATCACATCTTACGATGATGATAGAAGTGTTTGTCACCCAATTTCTAGTAGTCCACTAGATCACTGTGTCCTATAGGACAGAGTCTGCTGGCACTCAGAGAGATGGAGCTGGACATGAACATGTGAAGAGAACTGGGCCACTACAACTTTGCAGTCTATCACTCTTCATGCTTGTTCAGTGTAAGATAAACTCATATGCTTAATCATCTAGAATCAGTTTGCAATGGCAGATAGAGAAGGACTGGGTCTAAGCTTTGTATTTTTAAAATTATTGTATCAGTAGAAGAAATGTATTACAATGAAAACCTTAATTCTATATCAAAATAACTTTTGTACCAATGTAAGAAATTATAACTTCAACTTAGTAATAATTACAAAGATTTTTACCAAATGAGATTATGGCTACACAATCGATTTCTAGCTCTAGCCTCCCTGTTAAATTCTGACCATTTCTAAATTCTCCAGAAAGACAACCTTAGAATAACTACCTCCAGACCCCCAAACCCAGGGAACTAGGACAATCTTCATAACTTCTTCCTGCTGAATATGGGTACTGTGATATCTTGAAGGGAGGGAGGGAACTTAGGGGAAATGTGGGAATTGGTTAGGCCTTCAGAAGGCCATGCCAACAATTGTTAATCTGCATTCTGACTGGATCCAGGACTTCAGGAGTTCAAGCAGGTCAGTTCAGCATGTTTGACAATGAATCTCACCAAAGTTTACATTCTGCAATATACAAATCTCAAAACAAAATTTAAGTATTATCAAGATATCGATATGTATTGTTTTAGTCTGTGTAGGGTGTTCAGACTAGTTAGGGTGAAATTCTGCTTTTTTTTTTTTGAGCATGTGAAAGACAGTATTTTGTGAGCCAATTTTAATAATAATAATAATAATCAAAAGTCTTCATTCGTACCAAGTGAGGGGTGGCACAAAGAATCTTTACCCTTTTGTTTGATTCTATTGAATCTAATTCTTCAAGGGGTCTGCCACTGTCAAATCTGATCCATATAACTCTGGAAAATGTGCAGACACTAATCACCTTTCCTAAAAACACAAAGACAAAGCCTTTCTCCCAGATCAGCATGTCCTTTAGCCAGTAACCAGGAAAACCTTTAGCCCAGAGGAATAATAAAACAATCACAAAACTCAAAATCACACCCATTTTGATAATTAAAACAACTCAAAACTAATGAAGTAAACTAAACAAATACTGTATGAGCCTATTCTTAGGCCTTTTCTAATTTGTCATACCAGGATATTAACCCAAAATTCCCTTGGAGCCCACATTTGAGAGAATGTATCCTGCAGACTTAATTACCATCTATCTGTTATGCTTTCTGCCTGGAGCTACAGACTTTTTATTAATATGCCTGTTTATTACCATCTGTCTGTTATACTTTCTGTCTGGAGCTACAGACATTTATTAGTACCTGTTTATTACCAGGCAGTTATCACTGCTCTCTGCTTGGAGCCAGTGAGTGTATTTTTTCCTGTACTAGTTCTGAACTGCAGGTGAAATTCCCCACATGACTCAGGCAAAATCTGCATTTTAATCTCTCCTTAAGAGCAAATAAACCAAACCTTAAAGTAATTCACACTTGTATTAATATCTGCCTAAGGAAACGGGCAGCTTTTACTGGCTTTCTGCCACAGAGCAGTCTTTATTTTTTTTTTCCTCTGCTTCTTTGTTTAGAATTGCTCTTGAGCTCTCTCCACTCCACTCACTAAGAACTAAATCTCCAACTCTTAGGCTAAGAACCATAAGTTTCTAGTGGATTCTTACCTAACATGTTGGATCACCACCTGTTGCTGTAATATTAGAAAGCAACCCACACTTTTGCCAAAGCCTGTTCCACCAAATCTGGCTCTGCCTCTCCAGAGCTCCAACATCTCTTTCCTCCCCACAGCTGTCTACTGCCAAACAGGCTCAGCACTGTCAAATTTCCACAGCTAGTTGGGGGCACACTCTGGCCAACCCAAGCTCCGTTGCTGTTACATTTCCCTGGAGTTGAATTGATTCGAGAAAGAAAACACCAGAAAATCTTAGTTTAGCATCAACAGATAACACAATTGCTGGACAGAGAATATACCATCCTAAATTCACCAATTATTCTATGTTAGAAATCTTTCAGTGGCGGATCCTGGTGGATTCTGCCACCTGACCTAACAGTCCCCTTGTCTTGTCTGCCTTGCTCCCACCATCATAGAGGAATTCTCCTCCTCCTGCCTTCCCTCTTCCTCTCACAGACCCACAAGGCCCACCTCGTTCTTGCCCTGGAATTGGCTTCTCGTCATCTTTATTATTTAATCAATTAGGTGAAAATTCTACTATAGGATATAAGAATTATTACATGTACAATATTCATAACCTGGATCTTCCCAAGAAACTTCATGTATTCATGGCAGAAATCACAGATAAGGAAAAATTTAAGGTGCCATCTTACAAGGACGGCATATTGGATGTGAACTCTTGTGATATACAGGTTGAGACAATGAAGGAAACAAACTACTCTATACAAAAGAGCTGAGGGAAAACCAAAGCTACAGTATAGTTTGCAGATGATGAAGAACACAAAGACATTCAAGGTAGGAGTGAAGGGGAAGCGGCCTGTGTGGCTCTCCAAAGGTCAAGGAGAGCTAAACATTCAAGAAGATAAGCCATGTGGTCCTGAATGTCTGCTTTGGGCTACAAGGTAGATCATAGTTTCCAGAAGCCTGAAATTCAGCTAGCGATAGCCTTTGAAAATGACTCCAAAAGTGTATAGTTAACATTGCAGGAGTCCACATTGGCTCTCTGCAAACTTCCCACAGCTGTACTCAGACTCCAAATTGAAAGAGTAATAATCATATTACCGTAAAGTGAGTTACTTTGGGGGCTAGAAGGAATAAAATTTAATGACATATGGATGAAAATGAGGTCAACCTACTACAGTGCCTAGGAGAGAAACAGGTACATCAGACAGTCACACAAAAGAGGTCTGACTATCAAAACATTAAGAAACTCAAGAACCAAGGAAATTGGGTGGTGAACAATTCCAGGTCAACATTGCCCCCAACCCCCACTTCACTGAGCAGTAGAATAACTGCCACACATAAAGAGATTACCACCTTTGACTGGCAAGACATCTTAGCTACAAAGGTCAACATACTAGTCTCCAGTACTGACTGCTTTGGCACATCACTCCTCATCCTAATCTGTGGGGACATGGGTATCTGACTGCTCCAGAGAGCAGAGGTATTTCCTCTTTCCAACTTTTCCCCAGAAGGGTCTGGCTGTCATGCAAGTCTTGGATCCAAGGGAAATAGATTGATTGTTACAACCCTTGCTGCTCAATCATAATGACAGAGTTCAGGTCTCTAGCAGTCTTGGAAAAACCTGGGTGCAGTGGTATAAGTCTGTAATTCCAGTGTTGGGAAGATAAAGGCAGCAGGATCCCTGAGACTCTTTGGTCAACAAGAATAGTTGAATCGGTGAGCTTCAGATTCAATGAGAAATGCTATCTCAAAAAAGAAAATAAAAAGATGTGGAAGACACCTGACTTTGACACCTGACCTCCACATATATATATATGTATGTAAGTATGTATGTATGTATGTATGTATGTATGTATATATGTTTGAATCTCTGAGTTTGTTTGAATCTGTATATAGGCACACACACATACACATAATACATGCACACAAGCAAGAAAAAGCTAATTTCCTTTCAGAAAACAATGCTCTGTCCCGTTCTTTACCTGGGGTTCACTCTAGTCACCATTCACTCACTCACATTTCAGCAAATCTCAGCTAATGGCTGTAGTGGCCTGGGTTTAGTTAAGGCCATAGGAAAGATCTTCAGATTGAATTTGGAAAATACCAATCCCACATGGCAGTGCTGCCTGAGTCAGATACTCCTTACCAGCCAGAGGGTAGGCCAGACACTTCTGAGGCTCTTGAGAGGCCTCTTGTGAGGCTCTTCTGAGGCCTCACATCTAGAAGGAAATGGCAGCCACTCCTTTGCTTTGCTTTAGGGTAAGGTACTAGGTACTAAAGTCCTTTAGACTGCTTTCTTAAGTGAGGTATCACAGAGTCCGTGAGTCCTGTGTGAGTCCTATGTGGGAGGTTTTATCATGTGAGCTACTCCAAAACAAGAAAGGAATTTTTCTTCTCACTCGGCAATAAAATTAAAATTCACTAAAAATTAAGTGTAGCCTCCTCACACCAGCTAGGGCTTTGGGTCTGAAGGTGCTGTTTCCTAAGGGGCAAAAGAAACAGGGATGGGAATATCTGGGGAGGAAGGTGACTCAGACTTCCTAGGGTAGCCTTGATGATGTCTCAGAGAGGCCCAGGACCTGCCCCTGCCTTCGAACTACAGAAAGAAGACAGGCAGCATGGCAAGGATGGTTCGTTCCTTCTCCTCTCTTCAACACCTCCCTCATTTAACCCCTCCTTCCACCTGGCCCAGGTGAAGGCTTGGAGGGATTCTCCACCTAGCTTCCCAGCATGCTGAGCTTCTAGTCCGATGCCTATCTGGATTGCGCACCATGTCCTTGAGATGTAATTCTAATCGGAGACCTGTCACCCTGTGGTGCCTCCTCTGTGGTGACTGGGGAGGCCCATTGCTCACCTGCCTCAGTCTGGAAGAAGGACACATCTAGGCCCTCCAGGTGTGTTCACACCTTAATGTGCCCCATACCACAGCATATTCACTGAGGAAGTTCCTGACCACCTGACCACCTGACCCCAGCTGATTCCATTTATGAGTAGAGATACCACAGCTGCACAGGGATAAGCCTGAAATGTTCCACACTCCCCAGCTCCTCAGGTTGTTAGCTGCTGGCCCCCAGCTCAGACTATTAAACCTGTAAACAAAAAACTACCCAGTTCAGTGACAACACAGACAAAGAGAAACCATGTTTGCCTTTTGGATAATCTGAAGCCCTGCTCTCACCGTGTAGCTGGACTCTGTGCATGTGAACACATGTATTTATGTATGTCCTGTTAAGGTGCAGGGTAAGTGAAAGCAAGCTAGGAACTCTAAGGGACAGATGGTTAAGGCCCTGGAGGCCAGCTCTAAAGTTACAGTGCCAAGGGTTCCAGAGACATGGAGTCCAGGGCTGTGGGAAGAAATAGTTGCAGGTCACTAAGATGGCCCTCAGGCCCCTCAAGGAGAGGGACTCTATCCCTTACTGACCTCCTTCAATTCTTTGGGTCACCCTGAGGATAGACCTAAAGGGCTTTAGAACATGCTGAAGCCTCTATACTCAGGAGACATGAGAAAATATCGACACCTGTGGAGTCCCATAGTACTCCTTCCTTAAGGCCTGGTCTGTCACGGGGAGAGGCAGGGTGACCCTACTAGGGTTCTGGCTAGTGCTGTCTGCTTCCCATCCTGCAACTCTCCAGAAAGCTAGAGGGCTGGGAGGAACTCATGTGCCTCTAGGGCAGAAGGGCAACCTAGCCTGGCCCACCCACTTGTAGAAAGCAATGCTGATCCTTTATGCATCCTCATCTATCCTGAAGAGAAATTTGCAGGAAAAAAAAAACCAGGAATTTCTTTGTCCTAAGGAAACAGAAACTCATGGTCTGAGTGGGGACCTGCTCCAGACCAGCATGGAAACTTCTAGACTCTGGAGCCTTATGTGTTCTGTTGCAGTAATTTCTTACCCTAGATAAAAATACACAACTCAGTTACTGTATTTATAAACTATATGCCTAGATTGGGCAGATCTATCATTCTACTATTTTATTCCCCAGCTTATCCAGGCCATGTGGTTCTGCTCCATTTTCCTTCCACCTCTTATTCCTCCATCTCTCTGAGATCTACTCTCCTCTATTTCCTTCCCCTGCTCAATCTTCAGCTCTAGCCTTTATTTGACCAGTCAGAATGAAGAGAAGGTTCAGTGAGATCACCTGAGTATGTGATCTAACCCTCTCCTGGGGTAGCCCCTTTTGAGGAAGCAGAATTAACATCAAAATACAAACAGCACCAGAGCAACCCGCAACACTGTTCCCCTACTGGTCTGAGACAAGCAATCCAGATGGAATTTCAGTCTCTCTGAGGAGCCTGACAGAGGGGCAGTACAGTGTGCAAGAGATCTTGCCTGAGGTCTGCAAGGGCAGGGCACCTGATCTCTTAGAGAGAAGGCCGTGTGCGTGATGTCACAAGGCAGTAGAGGAGGTGGTAATATAGCTCAGCTGGAAGTGCTTAACTACTTCCATCTGGCATCATCCCCATCACTGTATAAAACTAGGTATGGTTTTGTATGCTTATAGTCCCAGTACTCTGAGTAAATGTAAGAGGATCAGAAGTTCAAGGTCATTCAACATTGTGAGGCTAGGCTCAGTTACAAGAGACCTTGTCAAAAATAAATCAGGCAACAGGGTTTTATCAAGTATGGTACATTTTGTGCCAAACACAAACACTAGGCCACTCCCCACTCATGATGACCCTTTGGGATGGATGCTATGATTTACTTAAGTGTGTTGAAGTATACAGCCTTCTCACAGGCACAGATCTACTTGCTGTGGGTTACCAGCCACAAGTATCTCTCCACTTAATTTCATATTGGCTGTTGGTTTGCTGTATATTGCTTTGATTATGTTTAGGTATGGGTCTTGAGTTCCTGATCTCTCCAATTCTTTTAATGTGAATGGGTGTTGTTTTTTGTCAAAGGCTTTTCCAGCATTTAATGAGATCTTTCCTCCCCAGGCCTCCAACCTGATTCTCATGCATCTGCCTCCCAGAGCTGGGACTATGGATGTAGAGCACCAGGCATAATATATCAGGAGGGGTTATCAAATCTGGTCCCTGCTTTCGGGTCCTGCCTTGACTTCCCTTGGTGATCAGCTACAACACAACGGTAAGCTAAAACAAGTCCTCCCCTCATGGAGACATTGAAAACTAGTAGCCTGTGTATTAAGAATACAAGAAGAATCTATGCAGATACATTTTACCAACTTTGTTAACAATTAACATTCTACACAGAATCACAACAATGGGAAGAAACTCTGTGTTCTGGTTAGTATTTTCATTAACTAGAAACAGGCTAGGGTCCCTTAGAATGAGAGCTCCTACCAAGGAATTATTCTATTGGGGTTCATGGGCAAGTCTGCGCAGGTGTTCATTTTTTTGATAGTTGATTGATGTGGGTAAGCATAGCCTAATGTTGAATGGTGCCATCCCTGGGCAGGTGGTCCTGGGTGGTATAATAATACCAGGTTGAGCAAGACAATGAGAGAAAGCCAGTAAGCAGCATTCCTCCATGGCCTCTGCCTCCTGGTCCCTGCTTTGGGATCCTGCCTTGACTTCCCTTGGTGATCAGCTACAACACAACTGTAAGCTAAAACAAGTCATCCCCGCATGGAGACGCTTTTGTAATGGGGTTTTGACACAACAAGAGAAACCTAAGTCCCAGTTGTCATAATGATATGATGACAGAGCCTCTCTTTTTGCATTTTTCATAGTGCCATAAAATTGAAAGGAGAAAATCAATTTATTAAATGGTTTTCAATAAGGTAAATAGCATACTGTCAAATTTGTCTCATTTTGCACAAGGCCATATTAAACAAATTACAGATGGTAATGCTTTTTGTGAAAAAACTTCTATGCCACCATCATTGCAAAATATATGCAGGATTTAACATTTAACCTTGTCAGTCCACTAGAAGTATTTGTATTCTGTTTAATTTATTTTGAATTATTGCTCACTTAGGACACTAGTATTAGATAGCTGAATGTACTTCATGTACACTGTCTTGTTTTGAAATGTCATATTACCATCCACATTCCTTAAACTATAAGTGTTATAAAATGCTAATTATGATTTATCTAGTGTTTGATCTAGAAGACCCTGGAGTGAGATGGCTTGGATAGTCACACAGAGTGCATAGCAGAATCCTGGATACAATGTAAGGTGATAAAGAGTTTTAATATTATATACACAGGTAAAACATTTGCATGACTTATTCCATTTAATAACCTAATGTTGTCTTGACATCACCGATGACAAATTTAAGGCAAAGTAAGTTAGGTTAACCAAAGTTAAAATATATTAAGTGCCAACACCTTTACACAGAGTGAGGTTTCCTGTTAGTGTCACTTCCAACTAGTCTTCTTATATTTCAGAAGAGTCTCCTCTTTCACACAGCTGGGTTCTAGTAGGCTCAAATCAGGCTGCACTTACTTAGGCTCCTGCATTCCCTGCAGGCTTTATAAGAAGTGCCTGATTAAGACCTTCTTCCACATACCAGTCTATGAAGTTATTTTTGTCATATCTCAGAACAAAAACCTTTCTCCATAACGGCATCATTAGTAAACCATGGCCCTCCCTCATGAGTACTAATTACTAATCTTACCAAATTGTGCCTAGTAGCTATGCAATCATTTTAAATGAACAGATAACCTGAGAATATGAAAATAAATTAATTGAAACATTATAAGAAGAAAGTAAATATGTGGGTTCAACAATCCAACTTTATGAGTTTCCGCCCAGTAGAGAGAGTCTCTTGTGAGCATCACCTGTCAAAAAAACTACCTATGGTCAATGAGCTGAGGCAGGACATAGGAGATGAGACACTGGCAGGAAGAGAGAGGAACATGTGAAATAGAGATATGAAGGAGAAATTAGAACTGGATCATGAACAAGCAGATGCTAAGGAAGAAATGGCAGTGACTAGAGGTGAGGTAAACTAACTGTGTAGAAGACATAGAATTATTTAAATGAATTAAATATGTTGAGGGCTAGTTAGGGAATGAGGGGAAACTTATGGCCTAGGCATTTAAAAATAAATAATTAGTCTCAGAGTCGTTATTGTTGGCATGGAAGAAAAATGGAATTTATTAATTTATTTTACAGCCCAGGATTCTCAGCAGAATTCTACCAGACTCTTCAAAGGTCTACAAGAAATATTTCCTAAATTAATTTTTAAAAATAAAAACTGAAAGAGCATTTCGAAACTCCTTCTATGGAGCCAGCTTTAAACTTATAACCAAGGAACAACACAAAAGAAAAGAAAAAGAAAAAGGAAAGGAAATAAAGTTAAATTACAGACCAACATCTCTTATGAGCATATATGAAAAAAAATCCTCAATAAAAAACTCTTGCAAACTGAAGACAGTCTTATGTTAAAAAAACATCACTCACCAAAATGAAGTTTCATTATCTCAGAGATTCAGAAATACTTCAATATACAGAAGCCAATAAATATAGTACATCATACAAATAAGATTAGAGAAAAAACATAAGGTCATCTCCACAAATGTAGAACAATTTTTGAGAAAATCCAATACTTATACAATAAAAGCCCTAGAAAGAATAGGTCTGGGGGAGCCCGGCAGTGGTGGTATACACCTTTAATCCCAGCACTTGGGAGGCAGAGGCAGGCAGATTTCTGAGTTTGAGGCCAGCCTGGTCTACAGAGTGAGTTCCAGGACAGCCAGGGCTACACAGAGAAACCCTGTCTCAAAAAACAAACAAACAAAAAAAATGCATGGTTTAGAATAAATATTGTAAAACTGACCACACACAACACAATTTACAGATTGGATGCAATCCAAATCAAAAGCCCCACTACATTGTTCAAATAAATATTTGAAAACATCCTAGAATCCATGTGGATCCATGAAAGATTTCAGACCATCCAACCAATAATGAGTGAAAAGAATAATACTGGAGGAATTACCAACCCAGATTTCAAGATATCATAGAGCTATAGTAATTAAAACAGCACGGTACTGACACAAAAGCAGACATGCTGACTAGTGAAACAAAGTGAATAATCCAGGCATAGGTATCTGG
>NW_022196897.1:5129-11777 GCF_008632895.1 Mastomys coucha | reverse complement strand
ACCTTACTGCAAGCCATGGCCACTCATGACTATGAAATTGTGGATTTCTGGTAAGTGTGGTTTTCTGGGTAGGCATGGGCTGGGATATGGCAAGCACAGAAACAAGATGATCTTGTCCAATCATTGTGCAGTCCCAGTCACTCTGGACCTTTCCAAGCTCTGTTTTCATGGATATTGGTGGGGTGCAGGCCTGAGTATGAGCAACAAAATACAAAAATGCCATCATCCTATCCTAGAGCCAAGATGGCTGCTAAGGTGTGTGGCTCACTGGAAGCTGAGGAAGTTTCATTCCATCCTGAGCTACGTAGTGAGACCTCCATCTCAAAAAAAACAAATCCAAAAGAACGGCCATTAACCCCCAAGCCCATATTCACACATGTGTGTGTTTGAGCACCTGTATTAGAGCCTGAACACCTTGAAGAAAATCCCTCTGAGAGAGCCATGGGGTAAAGCTGTCATGAAGCCTGTCTAGAAATGAACAGCTGGAGGACCACCCTATGCATCAAAGCTGCTCACCAGAGGCTCTGCAACTTGTCAGAGCTCTACCTACTTCCACTTAACAAATACCTGCAGAACAAGTAAAGAACATTCACTGATCATTCCAGGAGCCAAAGACCACCCTAAAGAAACCTCAATATGAGATAAGAAAAGGCCTCTCTTGAGGTGTTGCTCAAAGATATCTGAAGAGACTCACCAAACATGCTGCCTGTTAGTACCACCTTTGGCTGCGCCCTTGAGCTGAAATGTAAATCCCCATTTGTGAAGACAACATGCACTTTAGGAGCAGGGCCCTGAGGCCCCCAAGCTGGAACTAACCTAAAAAATTTCTTGGTTCCTGAAGGCACCTTGGAAACTCAAAAAAGAAGAAACAGCAGTCCTACACAGCTTTCAGACCTATGAACCACATCAACTACTGGCATGGCATAATAACTCTGGAGGTACAATAGTGACACACACAGTTTGGTGGTAACCAACAGTTCTCTAACTGGACTTAAGGCCTTTCAACAAGACACAAAACATGCTTGGTACTGGAAACCTCGCTAACTACTCAGTGTTAGTGAATTCAAGTTATTTTAGGAATCCTAAAACCAATACTTTACTAAAACAGCATTAACTCTAACAAAAATTTAAATATCTGTTAATAATAATAATATAAAGATATATACCTCTGGGCATGGCATGGGTATGTGAGAGATTATGAAAAACTTTATACTTTATAATGACTTACATAAAACTAGGGAGTTGAAGCAAGGACAAATAGCATCCTTCCCATGCTAGCTTCCATGGTATCTTTCCTGGTTCCAGGTCTCTCATACCAATCGATGCCATACCACTGAGTCCCATACTCTACTGGTTTAATGTCTGTGGGGGTGAAAAGGCACAAACTGGGCTTGGAACCTTTAATCTTGTTCCCAAACCGGGTTCCAAATCTTGTTAGGTCAAATTTCCATCATACGGGTTGGCACATGGGACCAAATTAGTGTAGACTGCTTCAACCAAACCTCATAAAACCAAACCTTAGTGGGTTCATAGCAAGTCTCAAATATGTTGTCAGGAAAGAAGAGAGATGGGCAAACAACCTGTCTATGTCACACAACAGTGCCAATACATGTTCAGTCCTGGAGTACCTAACCTAAGAGTCATGTAGGTGCCATCCCCCGCCTTCTTGTGTGATGGCATTCTATCCCAGAAGGCCAGAAAAGCTTCACCACACACTGGAGGCAATGGCCCCTCTGTCCCAAAAGTAAGAATTATTGAATGCGGTCTGTTGATTGCTGTCTACTGCCTTTGCTGGGGGGTTAAGATCAGCTCTTTCCACGTGACTTAGCAACAGCAAACAAGACCTTCACCCAGAGGCACTTCCCTAGGTTTCTCTGCCTCTAAGTGTGTGGATGTCGGATGCAGTGTGGTATATAATGTGTCTAAATGTATTGGGGTTTTTCCTGCCTGATATTGTTTCCCCAATCTTCCTTGGCATCATCACCTTCCCTAAGCCACTCCATGGGCACCAGGCACAGATCATCCCTCCCGCAGCATGCCCCTCTACCTATTTACCTTGTGGTTTGGACATGGAGCAGAAACTCCTCAGAGCTGCAGGCCAGGGTCCTTAGTAAAAACTTGTTCTATCATGGACTGACAGATGTCAGGTGGTAAAAGGGGGGGGGGGAATCACAGATATCTCAAAATCTGAGTTCATTTCAGGATCCTTGTTGTGTAGGAAGATAAGATGCCTGTAAGTGGAGCTTCCACTACCTCCCTCTTTAGGTTGATGCCCTTGTCTTGGACATCAGCCCAGATACCCTGGTCCAGGAGAGAGCTATGAGCATGGCAGAGAGGCAGTCTTGTGCTACCTACAGTTTGTTAGTATTGATGTCACTCAAAGTCACTTTCATTTATTTATTTTACTTATTTCTTTATACTTTTATTAGGTCATTTCTTTTCTTATTTTATGCATTTATTATTTTACTGTAAAGTGAATTGAACCCAGATGCATACTCAGGCTGAGAAAAATCTGTATGGCTGTGCTATGTCTGAGGACTGTAGATATACATTTATGGATAAATGTGCATACATGTATACTACACACACACATATATATGCACATATATATATATACATATGTACATATATGTATATATATATATATATATATATTGGTTGGTTATCTGAGAAACAGTCTCACTCTGTGAAAATACCATCTCAGTATGTTCTGCGGCAGTGTTGAGCATCAATGAGAGGAGAGGCCCTTGGTCCTGAGAAGGCTTCATACCCAAGTATAGGGGAATGCCAGTGCGAAGAGGCAGGAATGGGTAGGCGGGTGGGTGAACACCCTCACAGAAGCAGGGGGAAGGATGATGGAATAAGGGGTTTCTGGAGGGGAAACTGGGAAAGGAGATAACACTTGAAATGTAAAAAATAAAATATCCAAAAAGAAAAAAGAAAAAAATCTAGCTCCATCTATTTTTCTACAGGTATAATGATTTCTTTTGCTTTCAACTAAAAACCTTCTAACATAAATTTTATCAGGCTTTCTTCATTCTCCCAAGTGCTGAAGGACATCTCTGCTGGCCCTCTTTCATAATTCTAACAACTAGTAGAACATATGGATGCACATATGGATGCACAAGTATGTCTGCCATGTGTTGACTTAGTGTCTTCTACCTATATATGCATAGTTTCAAGTCTTTCAAAGATAAAAAGAGGTGACAAAATGCCTCCTAGCATATGGTTAATTATTAAATAAATACTCCTGGGAACTGCTTAGTTTTTAAATACTACACTTGAATAAACCATACTAGACGTTTCTGGTTTCAATTTTCAGAATAACAAACACTTTCATTTCAGAACCCTGCTTTCTTTCTTATTCCTAAAACAGAGTACACTGGAGTCATAAGACAAACGCATCTCAAACTGTTGAGCTATTTGAAATATGACAACTTGAACCAGAAGTAGGGAGGGAGTCTTCACAGAAGCACAGAGTCACTAGAATATGCAGTATTTCTTTTCATGTGGTTTCTGCAAGGATGGTCTCAATAGATTACTTTTCACACTGCAGGAACACAGTCTACTCCAGATTTCATAAAAGAGCGCTGTATTTGTCTATAAGAAACCCATGCACTCCAAAGAAGTTGTTTATATGGCTGATAATGTTGGTGTGTATATTCATTTCTTAGTTGGGGGTTTTGAAAATTGCCAGTTGCTGATCATTATTGAGAACTTTATTTTTCTATCAAATTCCTGGCCTTGCTTTAGCCACAATTACTGCCATCTCCAGGAAGCAATGTAAGTCTATTGCATGTATTTAATTTTGTTTATTTCTTTGGAAATATTGAATATCTTTGATGATTGATATGCCTTCCTTTAACACAAAATGGAATCATATCGAGATGTTTGTAGATAATTGCAAATTAAAAACCAGCACAAAACACATGTTCAAATAACTTAACAAAAAGTTCAATTCATTCTTTCAAAGAATGTTTCCAAGATAACTGAGCTTTCATTTGCTCAACGAAATTTTCTAGTTTATAACTTACATGGCATAAAGCACTGGTAAGAAGGACCTTTCATATTTTGTTTTCCTTGATTATGATTCTAATAATCCTCTTATAACTGAAATATTTTACTCCACCATTGGAAGCTTAATAATCTACCCTGCCTGTCATGAACTCAGCGATGCTTTCAGTATAAATTGGTCATCCATGAAGCCTTGAACAAATCTGGGAAATGAACCAGAAACCAAATAATCCCTGTTGTTATGGTTCTATACAACATAGGGTACTTTATTCTGGATTATAAAGGAGGTCAAATACAAGAACAGTCTGACCCTGTCAGTAAGAGCATTAATGGGGCTAGGCATTTTCATGTAACTAGACTCAATAATATATATTCCTCTCATAAAATTATTTGAGAAACTAAATAGGAGTTATTTTTAAACCTTCATAAAAGCATGGAAAATTAAGACTTTATTCAAGTTTAAAGAGTATGCCACATATTAGGTATTTGCCTGTGAAGAATGGAAAATTCTTTACCAAAACTTTGCAACAGTTCTGACAGAAGTGTTTCTCAGACATTTTTCTTGAGACGCATGATGTAGATAGAGAAAGAGTGGATATTTTTGCAACATACATGACAGAATAAAAATAATGCTTTCCCTAATCTCACATACTCCACAGGAGGGAAAGCTTCTGTCAGGAGAGGAAGAGCACAGATGTGTAGACACTTAACTTGCAGGAGAGTTTTAAAAATTTGGCCCTCTAAAACATGAACATTAATTGTGAACTTAAGATAATGGCAAGGAAGAACAGGGGAGCATCTCCCAGCAGAGAGCAAGTCATGGAATCATTTATGGAAGTTCCCAACTATGAATCAGTAGGAAACACATCACTTGTGTACTACTCTTTTGACCCCTCTTTCAAATATCATAGAACCGCCAGGCAGTGGTGGTGCATGCCTTTAATCCCAGCACTTGGGAGGCAGAGGCAGGCAGATTTTTGAGTTTGAGGCCAGCCTGGTCTACAAAGGGAGTTCCAGGACAGCCAGGGCTACACAGAGAAACCCTGTCTCGAAAAACCAAAAAAAAAAAAAAAAAAAAAAAAAAAAAAAAAAAACCACAAAAACATAGAACCATAATTCACCTGAAGCCCTCTCTTTCCAGTCTAATGGCTATAGTATGGTGAAGATTTATTTGAGGCACACTTTCTTATGACAGTTGTGAGATTAAATAGTACGAATGCCATGCATCCTGTGAGGCTTCTTTAATCTGTATAATTAATTTATCTTCCCTTGTAAGTATCCAGAATATCTTGTGATGATTCAAGGAATATCATTCTTCAAGTTCCACTTAACATCAAAATCACAACTCCTGATGACAAAGGACTTTGAATGTCTGTTGTAAGTGCTTCTTTGCCTTCAAGATTCCTCTGTTGTAAATTCTCTATTTAGCTCTGTACCACGTTTTAATTGGGTTATTTGGGTTTTTGAAGAATATTGTTGAGTTCTTTATGTATTTTGGATATTAGCCTCCTGTGTGATGTAGAGTTAGTGAATAATTTTTTCCAGTCTGTAGGAAGCAGATTTGTCCTACTGAGGACCCATTTATCAATTGTTGATCTTAAATCCTGAAACATGGGTGTTGTTTTCTGGAAATTTACCCCTGTGTCAATGAGTTCCAGGCTCTTTCCCACTTTCTCTTAGACTCAGTGTATCTGGTTTTATGTTAAGGTCTTTAATCCACTTGGACTTGAGCTTTGTGCAAGGTGATAAATATGGATCTATTTTTGTTCTCCTACATACAGTCTATCAATTAGACCAGCAGCATTTATTGTAAATTTTTTATTTATTTTTTTTCAGTATTTTCTTTATTTACATGTCATATGATATCTCCTTTCCCAGTTCCCCTCTGAAAAAAAAATAAAAATAATAATTTTTCTTTTAGAAAAAGAAAAAACAAAAACAAAAACGAAATCCTGTTTCCTCCCCCCCTCCCCCTGCTCACCAACCCACCCTCTCCTGCTTCCTGGCCCTGGCATTCCCCTATACTGAGGCATAGAACTTTCACAGGGCCAAGGGCTTCTCCTCCTATTGATGACCGACTAGACCATCCCCTGCTACATATGCAGCTGGAGCCATTAGTCCCACCATGTGTACTCTTTAGTTGGTGGTTTAGTCCCTGGGAGCTCAGAGGGTACTAGTTAGTTCATATTGTTGTTCGTCCTAAGGAGCTGCAAACCCTTCAGCTCCTAGGGTCCTTTCTCTAGCTACATCATTGGGGACCCTGAACTCAGTCCAATGAATGGCTTACTTCTATATTAATCGGGTACTGTCAGAGCCTCTCTGGAGACAGATATATCAGGCTCCTGTCAGCCAGCACTTGCCAGCATCCACAATAGTGTCTGGATTTGATGATTGAATATGGGAAGGATTCCCAGGTGGAGTAGTCTCTGGATTGCCCTTCTTTCAGTCTCCGCTCCATAGTTTGTCTCTTCAACTTCTTCCATGGATATTTTGTTCCTCCTTTTGAGAAGGAACAAGTATCTACATTTTGGTCTTCCTTCTTCTTGAGTTTCTTGTGGTTTGTGGATTGTACTTTATATATTCTGATCTTCTGGGCTAATATCCACTTATCAGAGAGTGCATACCATGTGTGTT
>NW_022196897.1:3316-4841 GCF_008632895.1 Mastomys coucha | reverse complement strand
CTGTATCTATTCCTCTGTTGAGAGACATCTGGGCTGTTTCCAGTTTCTGGCTATTATAAATAAGGCTGGTATGAACATGGTGGAGCATGTGTCCTTCTTACATGTTGGAGTATCTCTGTGTATATGCCCAGGAAGGTATAGCTGGATCCTCTGGTAGTACTATGTCCAATTTCTAGAGGAACCGCCAAACTGATTTCTAGAGTGGTTGTACCTGCTTGCAATCCCACCAGCAATGAAGGAGTGTTCCTCTTTCTCCACAATCTCACCAGCATCTGCTGTCACCTGAGGTTTTTTAGCCTAGCCATTCTGTGAGGTGGAATCCCAGGGTTGTTTTAATTTGCATTTCCCTGATGACTAAGGATGTTGAACATTTCTTTAGGTGCTTCTCAGCCAGTTGGTGTTCATCAGTTGAGAATTCTTTGTTTAGCTCTGTACCCCATTTTTAATAGTGTTATTTGGCTCTCTGGAGTCTAACTTCTTAAGTTCTTTGTATATATTGGATATTATCCCTCTATCAGATATAGAATCCTAAGTCTATGGATTTACTTCTGGGTCTTTGACTCGATTTGATTTATTGACTTGTACGTCTCTGTACCAATACCATGCAGTTACTATCACTATTTTTCTTAGCAAACTTTAAATCAGAATGACCCTGAGATTCTACCTCATAACCAATCAAAATGGCTAAGATCAACAACCCAAATAACAGCATTTGTGGGCAAGGATGGGGAGAAAGAGGAGCACTCCTCCACTGCTGATTGGATTGCAAATTGGTAAAAACCACTCTGGAAATCAATCTGGCCATTCCTAGGGAAATTGAAAATAGTTCTACCTGGTGACCCAGCTATACCACTCTTGGGCATGTACCCAAAAGACTCACCACCATACCATGAGGACACACACTCCACCATGTTCATAGCAACCTTATTTGTAATAGCCAGGTGTGGGAAACAACACAGCTGTCCCTCAACCAAAGAATGGATTCAGAAAATGTGGTTCATTTACACACTGGAATACTATTCAGTTATGAAAAATGAAGACATCATGAATTTTGCAGGCAAATTGATGGAACTAGAAAATATCATCCTGAATGAAGTAACTCAGACTCAAAGGACATGCATGGTGTGTACTCAATGATAAATGGATATTAGCCAAAAAGTACAGAAGACCTAGGATACAACCTACAGACAGACCTTAGGTTGTAACAAACAGAAATGCCCAAATGAGGAGGCTTCAATCCCACTTGGAAGTGGGAAGGGAAAAATCATGGGAGGCAGAGGGAGGGAAGGACCTGGGGGGGGGAACAGGATCATATATGAAGGGGGGAAGGAGAGAAGCCAAGAGGATCAAGGAAATGAATAGAAAAAAAGGCCTTGAGGGGTGGGAAGTGTGAGGACTCTGTAGAAAGTACCAGAGATCTGGGAGGTTAGACACTCTCAGGACTTATTGCAGGTCACCTTAGCTTTTCGGGAAAGGAAACTTGAATAGTTCACCTCCAGGAGATAGACAGATTCTCAAGTGGAGG
>NW_022196897.1:0-2632 GCF_008632895.1 Mastomys coucha | reverse complement strand
TGCAGTGATGCTGTCATGTTGTTAGTCTTACTAGGCTCAGGCTTTGTTCAGCTCAGAATTCTACTGCTGTGTGTATGGGGAATGTCAGTGAGGGTTGGGTTGGATAAGAATAAAGTATGACACACACATATGAAAATGCTATACTGAAATTCGTTTTTGTACTAACCTAAAACACTTAATAAAAATAAAGACTTCCCCTTCCATAGAGTTGTATGATCTTGCCGAACTTTATCAGTAGTGTAAACAGTGTCTTGGCTTATGCCTTATTCCTGTCCTTTTGGTAAATTCACAGTAACACGATGTTCATTTCATTGGGCAAGATGAGCCATCATTAAGGGGGCAATTGTCAGAGAAAATACAAATGCAGCTGAGATAGACTCTGTCTCATTTGTGTTCAAACTTCTCTTTTTGGTGATTTGTTCCTAAAAATCAAACTTACAGAATCAACGGTGTATGCAGGAGATAAACAAAAGTGTCTAAGAACACCAGTTACAAAAAGGTACCTGTGAGAGAGCAAATGGGGATATGGGGTGAGACAGAGGAACTCTGGACCCTTCTGCTCTACAGATATAAAATTCTAACCTAGTCCCAGATTCCTCCTCTTTGTCTCAGGCTTCTTTTTCAGCATCCAATCTCGAGGATCTATCTCAATGCCTGGAAACAGGAGGTCTTCCTTGTCCTTCCCTCCCAAGCTCTCTCTATTGTGAGATAGGGATGGGGTGTGGTTGCTCTCATGAACCCATTTGTCTTCCAGATTTGCTTCTCTCGCCTGTGTGCTGAATTGCATGAAGTAAGATATAGGTAGTGTACTTGGAGACAACATCTTCTTCTCACCCCCCCCAACATTCTCAATTAGTTAACAAAGTTCCTTGCTGAAAATGAAGACAAATGAAAGTAAGCTGGTGAAGTTGATAGAGCTCACAAAGTAGCTATGGGAATTAAACGGAGGACCAGGTCTCCTGATGATTTCCATCACTGCCACATAAAGCGTGACAAGATTCCTACCTAAAATAACAACACAAACACTACTTTGGATCTTGTGAGTATATCACTATTGAGAGAAAAGATGAATCACAACAGGATGTATAAATCCCAAGAATGTATAAATGCCTAAAATCCATGTACATATGAACAACAAGAACTGGGCTCAGGGGTACAGCATTCACCTTGAAGTTTCTGTGGGCACAACAAAACAACAAAGTTTTAAGTCGTTAGACCCACTCTCACTATACTAACTCAAAAAGAGAAATTCCATGTGCCTTAGTGTAATGTGTCCAATTAGAATAAAAAATCATTCTGATATTTTTCAATTATAATTGAGGCAATGTGATGACTGAGACATTCAAGTATTAGTTCCAGATTAGAAAACACATAGGAAAGACTTTGTGAGAGACATAAGAAAAATAATTAATACATGTTCAATAACTTCATAAAGTTTTATCTAATTTTTTCATTTGGAGGTGTGTGGTCTCCCTGGTCAGCATGGCATCCAGCTTGAAGTGCTCTGCTATTACCCCAGCCTTAGATGGCTGGAGACAGGATTGTGTCACCAAGAGCTTATCTACATATACTACAGGATGAAATGACAATGTGGTTTATATATGAGATAAAATAAAGCAAAAGCAAGAGGGTATGAAGCATTGGCCTGAGGTAAGAATTAGTTTCATGAAAATGTGTCCTTAGGACCCAAGAACTAGAATAGTAATTAGACTTAAAATTCAGAACAGACAGGTGCTCCATTGACAATGCACCCAGCCAGCTATTAGTTCATAAGTAATTTAAATCGACATTTTGTTCAAAGTCAACATTCCCTTATGAAACAACTTACAGTTTTATGGATATTGGGGTTGTGGCATATTTGAACGAAATATTTAGAATAATAGTTGACAAACTGTATGGACATTTGAAAAACACAGAATTAAATAAATTATTTTGATTTAAAAAATTATTTGTTAGGTAGCAACAATCCTGAATCCCGAAGCATGATTTGGAGGCTGATACTGAAAGACAGTGGGTTTGAGAATACACTGAACAAGTCCTTGGTCAAAAGCAAATGAATGCATCACTGTGTACATGAATGGTTTGCAAGGATGTGAATCACTGCAGTTGTGGGGGACCCATGAGGCCCTGCGTCTGGTTATAGCATCAAGCACAAAATGGGACTCATTGATTGTCAGGGCAATTTAAGATACACCAGTTTGAAGTACTATTTGATCAAAATATAAAGTGAGCTAATTTTACCTTAGATAAAACTGTAGAACATTTTTAAGACTTGATATTAGAGAAGGAAGAGGAACTCAGCAGTGTAGCTTGTATATATTTTGTAGGAATCCACATATTTCATTTCAGAACCAAAGGAAAAAAAAGAACTCCAACTATTAAAAAGAATTCTGCAAACTAAACATAAATATAACTCACAATATTAGGTATAAATTTCACAAATATTGTAAGGATAATTTTATTATGTATCTTAAAAAATTAAAAATAACAAATAAGGAATAAACAGCTACATAGAACTTAGCTACATTTTGGTGTAAACCATAATTTGAAATTTGCAAGTGAACATGAGTGTCAGACCCAATGATCACAGCACAGAAACGAAGAGTCAAGGATCCATCCTCATGACAGTAAC
>NW_022196896.1:138055592-138058970 GCF_008632895.1 Mastomys coucha | reverse complement strand
AACCCTAACCCTAACCCTAACCCTAACCCTAACCCTAACCCTAACCCTAACCCTAACCCTATCCCTCTCAACTGTTGGTGGGGTGCAAACTAATACAGCCACTATGGAAATCAGCATTTCCTCAGAGCCCTGAGAATCCATCTCTCAAAACCCAAGTATATTGCTCTTGGGAATCTATCCAAAAGGTGCTCCACTCTACCACAAGCACATTTACTCAACTATGTTCATAGCATATTTATTCATACTAGCCAGAAACTGGGAACAACCTAGAGGCAACTCAAGTGAAGAATGGATAAACAAAAAATGTGGTACATTTATACAATGGAGTATCACTCAGCTGTTTAAAAAAAATGACATCGGGGCTGGAGTGATGTCTCAGTCTTTAAGAGCACTCACTGCTCTTCAGGAGGTCCTGAGTTCAAATCCCAGCAACCAAATGGTGGCTCACAACCATCTGTAATGAGATTAGATGCCCTCTTCTGGTGTGTCTGAAGACAGCTACAGTGTATTTGAAAAAAAAAAAATGACATCGTGAATTTATAGGCAAGTGAATGCAGCTAAAAACAAAAAATCACCCTAAGTGAGGTAACCTATGCCCAGAATGACACACATGGCATGCATTCACTTATAAGTGGATATTACCTATCAGGTAAATAATAATCAAGTTGTACTCTACAAACCCAGAGAGGCTAGGTAAAGAGGTGGGCTATAGGGGGTGGGGGAGCACAGATCTCCTTCTAAAGGGGAAATAGAGTAGTTTCTGTGAGTAGACTGGGGTTTAATGAGGACAGGAGTCGGAGGGATCAGTTGGGGGGTGTGCAGGGGTAAAGTACAATGCAGGGAGAAACAGCTGGAATTAGGGTCAATTTGGGGGTTAGTGTAAAAACCCAGCACAATAGCAACTTCCTGGATGCCATAAGTTGCCTAATGACAACTCCAAGTAATGGAGGATATAGAGTCTGAACTGACTATCCTTTGTAGCCAGCCAGGGCTTCAATATTGGGAATGGGTTACATTTGGTTGAGCTGTGGGCCAATGTGGTCTCTTGGATATCCTTAAACAATCCATGCTGATTCTAGGACAAAACTTTGCTCTCAGATAACTGATAGCAAGGCCCCATCAATGAAGACAAATTCCACAAAGTTCACTGAATGTAGAAATCAAGCTGGTGCAGGCTTGAAGCCTTCACCCCTATGTTCTAGTCTTTTTGAGGAGAGAAGGTACTCTACAGGCTACAGAAAGAGAAACCTGGACCCCAACCCTCTATATACAAACACACACACACACACACACCCCTACAATTGGTCCTTCCTGCAAGATTTGCTGGGGCATGATGGTAACAGACTTGAGTGGCCAACCAATGTTTAATTAGAGACCTTTGACATGAGAGGGAACCCATGACTAACATGGACTTGATTTCTATGAACCTTACAGAGACTTAAATGACAAGCATAGAGACAGCATGGGTCTGTGCCAGGTCCTCTGCTGATATGTTATGGTTGTTAGCTTGGTGTTTTTGTGGGACTCCTAACAGTGGGAGCAGGTGTAACTCTGATTCTTTTGCTTGATCTTGAGACTTTTCCACCTATCAGGCTGCTTTGTCCAATATGAAGGCTTTCATCTTGTCTTTTTCTACCTTGTTTTGTCCTGTTAGGCTTTCCTCTCTTGGAGGTCTGCTCCTTTTTGAAGAGGACATAGGGTGAGGGGTTGCTGGATTTTGGGGAGAGGAGGATAGGTGAAGTGGGGGTGGGGATAGCTAGGAAGAGTATAGGGAGAAAAAACAGTGGTCAGGACACATTGTATGAGAGAGAATCTATCTTCAATTAAAAAATTAATTCAATATTACTTAAATGAAAATGCAAAGAAGGGAAGTAATCATGAACAAAGAAAAGCCAAATAGTGAAGAGAGGAACAGTATGATTGTGATACAGTTCTCATTCTGTTTTTGTAGATGGCAACCACCACATTTTTACAGGAGTGTAAAAATATCATCTTGGAGGCTTACTTCATCCTTCTGATAATCTAGACCTAGTCCTGGAAGCTTCTAGCCTCTGTACAATCTTATCTAGGTCTGGAATGTTTTGGGCATCTGAGACTACTGAATAAAATCACTCTTTTTCTTTCTGAACTTTGGCTGGTCAGTTCAGGTGTTCTGACTCAAACTCCTCTTCACACTAACCGATTCAAACTGCTTCTTTCACTTTTGACTGAATTGCTGTGCTTGGCCTCAAATGAACTCTAGCAATCTGTTCTCATCTTGTAGCACATTCTCATTCTCTGGCTCTTTCTTCACCTGTGTCTAGCTTGTTCTCTCTTTAGCCTGTCTCTGTAAAACTATCCAGGTAAAACTGTCTCCTCCTCTCACCCTCTGAGCTGGTTCCTCTTATGTTGTGTCTCTTCCCTCTCTCTTCTCTTGAGAATTGGACATATCCTACTCTGTCAGATCATTGCTTTCTTTCTTTTTTTTTTAAAAGATTTATTTATTATTATATATAAGTACATTGTAGCTGTCTTCAGACAAACCAGAAGAGAGCATCAGATCTCATTACAGATGGTTGTGAGCTACCATGTGGTTGCTGAGATTTGAATCAAGACCTTTGGAAGAGCAGTCAGTGCTCTTAACCACTGAGCCATCTCTCTAGTCCTAGACACTGCTTTCAAACGTGAGTGCTTCCTTCTAAAATTTATCTTCATTGTTTGGGAGCAAATGTGTGTACTAAGGGCTGGGCCACACCATGATTAGAAACAGCTCTGCCCCTTCCTCCCCCCCAACCCCCAGTAAACTGGATAGTCTCTGGGTTCACAATGTGATCAAATACCCTGCAACACAGGAGTTCATGACAAGCTCAGCTTGGGCCCAGTCTATATCTGTGAAATCAGAAGTTTTGCTCTCAGCAATGTAAAATACATATCGTGTAGGTAACAAAAGCAGTCATTTTCTTGTGTTAGCTTTCACTAGTTTGGAATGTGGAATTACAATGCTTCTCATTTCATTCCAAACAAAAACTCTTGATCGTTTTCAAGAAAACTAATATTTGAATAACTATTCAATAAAAATAAATATATGATGTTGTACAAAATTGCTACATTAATTATATTATGCATTAAGAATAAACCGATATATAAAAATGTTAAATGTTTAAACACATTCTCCAAAGCAAAAATGAAAGTGTTACCATCTAATACAGAGAAAACAAAGAGATGAGTCAGTTATTTAAGATTATTACAGAGGTAAGCAGGAACAAACATCTGTCCCAACACTGGGAGTAACTTGGACCAGCTTGACCAGGCACACAGGAACTCCGCCAGACCAGTGACTTGGGTTCCTTCTGGTCTGTCTGGGCTGGGGTCCAGAGCAGACCTTGGGCACAAGCTCTG
>NW_022196896.1:138048554-138052664 GCF_008632895.1 Mastomys coucha | reverse complement strand
TAGTGATGTATTATTTTTAAGTATACAGCTAATATGTTTGGAGTTATTTAAAATTTATATTGAGAAATATAATTGAGCATCTACATAAGACTATTAAATCGATTGTTGTTTTATATCAAACAACTTTTATAATACTTATTTTTATTTTTATAATATTTTATAAATTTTAAGGAATACGACAAAAATATATTATAGGTATTGAAGGGGGGGTCTATGGGAGGAGCGGTGGTACAAAAGGGGAACAAGAATGTGATTTAATTCTATTTAATTAAAATATGTTTTTAAATGTTAACAAATTCAGATAAATTGAAATCATGTAACTTTTCTGATAATGCAATAAAAGTTAAAAAAAGATTATTACATGTTTGTTCAATTGTAATTTATCATCAGTATTTAAATTCACAGTCTGTTTCTTACAAACATTTTTACTTTTTCATGCAGTATGACTCATTGACAGAAAGCTCTCATGCCATCCAAATAAAGACACTTTCTGTATTTTTATAGTATACTATAATAACACATTTGCTTCCCATCTCTAACATCTCTTGCTACAGAAAGCTTGATAATTCATTTCTCTTCTCCAAATAATGTTCTCAGTAAACATTAGAAAAACCTTTTGGAGAAGATTGCTTCAGCTAGATTCTGTGCTTTCTGCCCTTCTGTAGGAATTTGGCAGGAATTTGACATTAAGCTAGGACATGGAAGTAGGCTCAGGCAGGAATTTGACTTTGGGCTAGGACTTAGGAAGTAGGCTCAGATAAGAACATTTACATTTGGGCTAATACAAAGCTCAAGGTAAACTCAGCCAAGGAATGAAGCCTTCCTTTTATCTTGGTCATCCTAATAAGCCCCTAAATACAATGATCACTAGACTTTGTTTATTGCCTTGTTTGTTCCTTGACTATGTTTTTTTTTTTTGTTTTTTTTTTTTTTTTTTTTTTTTTTTTTTTTGTTTTTGTTTTTGCCTTGTTTGGTCCTTGGCCTAGAACTGACCTTATTATTTGCATGTATTTAAAATGGTATAAAAGCAGGCTTGAGAAAAATAAACCCACTTCAGCCTCAGCACTGGCTGGAATCATGTTATAGTGTTGTCTAATTCTCTTCTTCTTCTTTTCAATCCTCCATCCCTCCCTTGAGATCCTGTTGACTGACTGAGCTGGCTTGGCCAACCTTCATATTTGATTGCTCCCTAAAAGGTAGATAAGATGGTTTAAGTTCTCATATCCATCTGACAATAAGATTAATAATAAAGATTAAAATTATATGGGAAAAAGAAATGGGTTGACAATGCTTAAGCTGTAATTACATGCCAATACATGTTTTATGACCAATACAGCACTGAATGTGTCTTTACAAGTACTTAATCTTTTGTTTTTTTTTTTTGTTGTTGTTGTTTTGTTTTTTGCTTTTGTTTTTTTGTTTTTGTTGTTGCTTTTTAGTTTTTTGAGAGAGGGCTTCTCTGCCCTGGCTGTCCTGGAACTCACTCTGTAGACAAGGCTGGCTTCAAACCCAGAAATCCACCTGCCTCTGCCTCACAAGTGCTGGGATTAAAGGCGTGCACCACCACTGCCTGACTTGGTACTTCTTAAAACTAATTTCAAGTGCATGAATACTATACTGAGAAGACTGCTGGGATCATGGCAATTCTGTAATTTTTATGAGAACTTGGTAGAATGGGGTTGCTTGGGTGTGTTATGTCCAAATGTATCAGAATACATATATTGAATATGTGCAATTTTATATCAACTATAATACAACATGGTCTTAACTAATTTTAGATGATATCTAATGGAAAATCCCAACCTACTGCTGTCAGAATTTATTTCTAATACACAATCCTGTGCCATATACATATTCAATGTTCAATTCTGGACAATGTTTTATTTTCACCTTTTTTGTTTTCTCAATTAAATTATACTTAGTGAGATATCATTTATGTAACCCTAACAATGTATTCTATTTCACTAAAGTCAATGCTAAAGTCCTTTTTCTATGGCCTTGTACATTATTTCACATCAGTTTCAGTTTCAACAACTGTAAACCACACCATTATAGTGAAGTTTTCAGAAAAAAAATTGTCATTAGGATTAAGAAATAATGTAAATTGGCACAATGTAAATTGCATCTGTACTTATCACAGAGCTACAACAATCAAAAGCTTTATAATATTTGTGAAAAAATAGTGAGATGTAGAGAAAAAAGCCAAGAACATAAGCCCCAAATCATAGTCAAGTTTCAACCAAAAGACCTAAGGAACATGACCAATATTACCTCTATGACTGCATGTGACTACAAATGGAATAAACACAGACTTCACAACTCCCACAAAAATAACTCAAAGTGACTCCTAACTGTTACATTTCTGACCCTCCAGCCACTGCTGACCTCACTTCCAAACAGAGGCCCCATGGTCTAGGGTTCTCTCTGTATGGAGGTGATCAGAAAGGTTGGCTATGGCTCTGCAGCACCTAATGCCCCCTTGTGATCTCACACAAACCCTGCCCCACTAAGCCCACACACAAACCAAGGTTAAAGAATAAGTTAATGTCTTCTGCCACACAGATGTAGAATCTGCCCTACCCACCTGCACACCACCATGCACACTTAAGAAACCTCTGCATCTCAGAAACTCTTTTTGGACTCTGGAACTGAATTTCCCTGAATCATTCCATTCATTGTGACTGGTGATAGTAGAAAGGTAAGAGGATTTTAATTAAATATTGCTGAGGGATTATCCCCATAACCTCATCTCTACCAGTTTCAAAATGATTTTTGTAAAATTTATCACACAAAACTGAATTTGCTATGTAATGTTCAGAACTTCTAGAAACCAGATTTTCAGTTTTGAAATCTGTCTTCTGCACACCAAAAGCAATGCTATCACTGGGCAGTGATATTATAAGCAACACAGCTTCCTATGGCCAGAGCTACAGAGCCTCACCCTCCTCAGGGAATCTATACTCAGGCAGGCTCAGAGGCCAAGGCCCTTTGCCCAGATTACCACATGTACCAAAAGAACCACAGTCTGGTTCACAGTCCATCACAGTGCACTCAGATTGGACTCTGATTGGTTAGCCAACCTGTTCTTCCTGGTAGCTGCCACAATCACAGTGGCATGGCTTGTGGTCTCCCTCACAGCTCTCTGATGAACTGCATCAGAGAATATGGAAAGACCTGCAAGCTACCTCCCACTGGTTTTCCTCCTGATTGCTAGGCTGCCCAGAGGACAGTAGCAGCTCTCCTACTGGAGGATTAGAGATTAAATGACTCATACAGCACAGACCTTCCCAGCTCTACCTTTCCACCCCACCCTAGCTGCAGACAGAGTCCTAGTGTGGTAAATTTGTATTTTATTAGAATCTTCTATTCTCCCAGGTGTGAAGAGCCCTTGGTATTGCTTCTAGAAAAATTGCAAGAATATTTGACACTGGGCTAGGACAAGGAAGTAAGCTCAAGAAAAACACAGCTAAGGAATGTGTTCCTCATATCCTGTCATATCTTGATCATCTTGATAAGACCCTGAATACAGTGACCAAGGGAAGATTGTTTACACCTTTTTTTCTTCCTCGACTACTTTGTTTATGCCTTAGAACTGACCCTATTTTTACATGTAGTCAGGCAGTCACCGTGGGTCAGGGTCTGTTGGCAGATTGCCCAGCCTGATGAGGCATGGAATAAGAGGAGGTACACCTGAGGCTCAAGGGAGATGCCTCTGGATAAGAACAGATATTCTGTATATATTTCAGAAAATTGTTTCGGTTAGCTTATGGCTTTGCTTTCTACGGTACTGTGGGGCTTAAAAAGACTATGAAAAATAAACTCAAGGCTCTGGTTGCTTCTGGCTGCAGCTGCAGCAGTATTAACCAGCAGTCCTCCCAAATCTAACTCTTGGCTTTGCATCTTCTTTCTGCCTTTCTTATCTTTAATCCTTGCTTCCCCCATCAGAGACTGTTCAACTCATGTTGGGGGGTCCAGTATAAGGAAAAAAAAAATAGATTCAAGCATCTCTTTCTCCTCTATCCTTGTTTCTCTCCTATCTGGTGTTAAGGGGTGAAATGGGGGGAGGGATGCAGGGGAGGGGATTAAGGGTGTGTGTGTGTGTGTGTGTGT
>NW_022196896.1:138035858-138048511 GCF_008632895.1 Mastomys coucha | reverse complement strand
AGAGAGAGAGAGAGAGAGAGAGAGAGAGAGAGAGAGAAACCATAAAGTAGCAAAGACCAGCTATACTGGTTAATGCTAAAAGAGGAGCCAGACTATGATGGATTTTGCATTCCACATATGCTGCCACCCTTAAGTCTCTTTTAGGTTCAGGTTCCAGGTTAAATTTTGATCAGTTTAAATACAGACTAGAGACTGCAAGTCTAGCCACTTAGACAGATGGGAAATTTACACAGCAAACATATCCCCAGGATCATTTCTTAAGTAAACCAGTACCCTGCCCTAACACAGCAGGTTAGTGACAGTGTCCTAAGTGGAAAGCCCGAGATGATGAAAAACATGGGAAAAGGAGAAGGTAGAAAGTATAAAAGAAAGTATAAAATTCTGGGATGGGGAGGTCTTACACAAGCTATTTCTTATGCTAAGTAAGCTTCTTAAGAATACCAACTTGTATACGATTTACATGAGGGAAAAGGAAGGAGATGGGAGACATTTATGAAATCAGCAGAAAGATGAAGAAACTATGAAGTTAGCAGAAACATCATACAATGGGACACACTCAGGAGAAGTCTAATCAAACAAGGGGAACTCAGTTGTATCTCAAAAACATTTCTGACCAAGCCTCTAGTGGCCTTGGAACTGATAACCACAGGACCATATAGTGGGAAGAGTTGTGTTCTCAGAATCTGAAGCAACCTCTCCCAAAGGCCCTGGCCACAGAATATTACCAGATCTCCTAAGCATATTCCTGGTTTTAGAAAAGGAGCTCTGATCTCTCTACCCAATGCCTCAGGGAAAGCTCCCAAGGACTAGGCCCCAGGCTGTTACTTGCTCTGCCTAGCTTGTTCCGGTGTTTCAGAAGGTACATGGGGACCTCAAGGAAAGTGTAGCTTGATCAGGCCAGCACTCAATACAACAGTGTTTTGGTTGTTTGGTTTTTACCTTTTCACATGGTTGCCACTAGGTGTCACCTTGCCCATGTGGCAGAACTATGCTTTTCTCAAGAAAACTGAACCTTTATGGCACACCAGGCCTTACTGTTGATTGTGATCCTGTAATGCCCCATTGAGCAGCTTGTAAGAGGCCTGCGCTTTGATATGGAGATGGACCTAGTGGCTGTTTGTAAATCAAGTTTGTTTCCTTTGTTATGGTTCGGTGTCATATTTCTGGACAATCCTGGTGAACAAACATCCTAGCATCCTAATCTCTAACTGCCCCCGTTAGCATCTGTAGGGTGTTTTACAGGCAGTCCTCCCTCAGCTAAATTCTACTTGGTGTGCCTTACTATCTCCTAAGCCTTAGTAAATCCTTTACATCATCCATTCTACTTTTACATTACAGCTTGATATTGGATTGCTACCCAGCACATGAGATGCCTCCACAAAATTAACTCCAAATGTATTATACACCTTAATGTCAAATGCTAAGGACAGAACTTGTAAAAACTAGGACTTTCTGAGTTTGGGATCATCCCAAGGATCTTTCTACACACAAGCCAAATGCTCTGCACAGATGCAGCCCCCACAGTGAAGTTATTCAGAGGCTACAGCTGGGTCCAGCGAGTGGCTAGGATCCCACGGGACCTCACAGGTGGCCGCCAATTCCCACTCAGCCCCGGGAAACACCCACCACACCAGCTCCCGCTGCTCAGACACCCGCTTCTCCCCATTGCTGGCAGTGATCCTATGCTCACCATGTCGCAACTTCGTAGCTTGCCTGAGTAAGCACCACAGCATCCAGCCGCAGGACAGAGAAGAGCACAGCACACAGGACCATTTAATCCTGCTCAGCTACTAAGAGAAACCATGGCACCCGGAAAAACCCGCCTTCTCTTCTGACTAGCAGGTCTGCCTAAAGTCTCTGATTGGCCAGTAAGTCTTGAGTGACTCGAGCACCTCCCTTAGAGTTAGAGTGTGCTTAAAGTACACAGTGTAGATGTTCTCAGCCCAGGCTTCAAGTCCTGGACCCGACCTTTTCCAGATCTACAGGAATTTACATTTCTGTAGTACTTGTGCCTGTCCTCCAATAGTCTACCCATCTGTCTCCCCCAGTGGTAGTAGTCACCTACCACTGCTTAGCGGCTTGCCCCTCCCCTCTGAAGGCAGTGACCCGTGCTCACCTGGTCCTGACTTCAGCCTGAGCTTCCTTCACTCAGTAGGCTGTTTGCCTTCTTCCTCCTGGAGTTAAGGTAGGTAGCTTGCATACCCCATTACTCAACTTGCAGTGCAGTTATCAATCTGTCCCACTAGTGGAAGGATGCCCAGGATATTAACAATTAAAGAGAGATTTTGGGAAACAATAGTTTTGTTTTGTTGCTGTTGTGATTCAGACTCGGGATTAGGGGCTGATGTGCATATATTTAACACACCCAAAGCTGGCTGGGTGGAGCCCTCCAGCAGCCTTGGCTGAACTAAGTTTACTGGAAATGGGTGCTGGAAGTGAAAAGGTAGGGGTAGTCAAGACAAAGGTTCTAATCAAAGCTCAAACTTTACTAATAAGCTTTGCATTTATAAAGGGAAAAACAACAAAACCCATCCTCTTCTTCAGTGGGGGTATGTCGTAGAGCAAGGTCAGCGCAGGCAGCTAAAACAGCTAAATTCCCATGGGAACCTACAACTGCAGCCAAGACAAATGTCTCTGTCCAGGTTGATAAGGCCTGTCCTGGTAAATGTTCAAGGTCTGCTTATCCTGCTCAAGGTTGGGAAGGTTATAATTCCCCCTTTTTGTTTTCAAAAGCCAATTTTTCAGAGTAGGATGCTCATGTTCAACAATTCCTTGTCCCATTGGATTATAAGGAATTCCAGTTTTATGTTCAATACCAAATTCCTTACAAAATTGTATAAAGTTGTTTCCAGTATAAGCTGGCCCATTCTTGATGACTTTAGGCAATCCCATAGCATTAAAGGCCTGTAAGCCATGATCAACTACATTTCTAGAAGCTTCTCCCATATGTAGAGAGGCAAAAATAAATCCTGAACAAGTGTCAATACAAACATGTATATATTTCAATTTTCCAAATTCTGAATAATGAGTTACATCCATTTGCCCAATGTGATTGAGTATTTGTTCTTATTTGTTAATCTGTTCTTATCCAGATTAACCCCTAAATGAGGAACTGGAGATAATGTGAGACAGGGCGTTGTTTTACAATCATTCTAGTTTGCTCCTTAGTAATCTTATGTTGGAGCCTTGATGTGTGACTAGAGCGATGAAATTTACTATGATCACATTTACCCAAAACAATAGGATCTGAAACTAAAGCTTCTCCTATTAAAGCTCTATTAATATGATCATTGCCTGCAGCTAAAAGTCCAGGAAGATCAGAATGAGTTCTTATATGACCAATATAAAAAAGTATTTTTTTCGAGTAAAAATGATGTTTTGTAATTGTGAAAACAGAGATCCAGCTGGTGTATTGAAATGAAATGTACCACGAGTTTCTAACAAAGGAACTGACTGAACCACATATAGACTATCAGTAAAAAGATTAAAAGCATCATTTACAGACTGGAAAACATTTAGTACTGTTGTTAGTTCTGCTAGCTGAGCAGAAAGCCCAGGAGTCTCTTTGACTACATTGTTGATTATTTATGAGCTATCCTGCCAGTCCTTTAGAGGAGCCATCAGTAAATATTAAAAGGGCATTATGTAGAGGCTGTAAAGGTGTCATATTAGGAAATATAACCTTATGTACATTTAAAAATCTTATCAGCCTATCTTGAGGATGATTATCTATAATGCCTTCAAATCCTATTTGAGCAAGCAACTAGTCCCTACTATGCTGCTTTAACCAATTATTTTTGTCCACATTAAAAGGCTGAATAATGATATCTGATTCTTTGCCAAAATTAATCACTGCCTGTTTTATTTCAAGTGTCATCATATGAGCTACTGCCTTATAATATGGCAATATATTACATTTAGAAGCTATCCTTGAATGTATCCATATAAGAGGAGCTTTTTGCCATAATAATACTGTAGGTGTATGAGGCGTATTAAAAATCGACAAATGTAGGGGCTGGTGAGATGGCTCAGCAGGTAAGAGCACTACTGACTGTTCTTCCAGAGGTCCTGAGTTCAATTCCCAGCAACCACATGGTGGCTCACAACCATCTCTAATGGGATCTGATGTCCTCTTCTGGTTTGTCTGAAGACAGCTACAGTGTTCTCATATACATAAAATAAACAAATAATTTTTTAAAAATCAACAAATGTAAAGGCAAAGAATAAACTATAAGTAACAAATTGTTTTCATCTTTTCTTTTTATATATATGTGAGTACACTGTAGCTGTCTTCAGACACTCCATAAGAGGGCATCAGATCTCATTACAGATGGTTGCTAGCCACCATGTGGTTACTGGGATTTGAGCTCAGGACCTTCAGAAGAGCATTCAGTACTCTTAACCACTGAGCCATTTCTCCAGCCCAACAAATTGTTTTTCAATAACACTATTTGTTGTAAGGCCAACAACCCTTCTGAAGTTAAAACTTGAGGGAAGGAAGGATCAATACTCCTCCCAAGAATATTCAATAAGGGTTTCAATTCTTCTTTGTGCAGAAATTGGATCCTCATACAATCAGGGTCTGGCTGTGGCTGCTGCCTTACAAGGGACCACTGTACAAGCAATGCTTTCACAGAGACAAGGGAACAATCTTTCAAATCTACTACTATTTTATATTATCTTTTAGGAATGGCTTCTGAAGTTAAAACTTGGAAGCCCAGGATATAAAGTTCCCATAGGTACCATGGTTTCATTAACCTTTCTTAGATCTTGTAACAATCACCATTTACCAGATTTTTTCTTGATAACAAATACTGGAGTGTTCCAAGGTGACTGAGAATCTATTATATCCCCTGTCTTTAATTGCTCCTGCTCAAGCAATGAGGAACAGTATTGAGCCACTGAATTTTATCAGCATGGGATGAAGGCAAGATGGTGGCCATTACCAAAAATACCCCAAGCCTCTAGTGTTAGAGTGAGGCTTAGTCCTTTCAAATGTCTTAATACCTTGTCCATCCTTTCCCAGCACTCGACCAGGTAAAAATCTTTGTCTTAGCATTTGTCTAGTCACTACTTCATTAGGACTGCACATCATAAGACCCATCTGTGACAAGAAATCTATTCCTCAGAGAGTAACAGGCAAATGTGGTATGACATAGGGTTGAATTTGTCCTGAATTGCCTTTCTCATCTTTCCAAGTTAGAAGATTGGAAATTTGTTGTGGGTTATTGGAATAACCAATTCCTTGGAGTTGAGTAAGAGTATCTGATAAAGGCCAAGTTGACCATCAATCTTGCATTCTAATAATTGTTACATCAGCCCCAATATCTATTAATCCTTCAGAACTTTTTCTTTCAATTAATAATTTAAGGTTAGGTCTCCTATTAGTAATAGATTGAACCCAGTATACATCTGAGGAACCAAACCCACCTTGTCCTCTCTCACTCTTAACAAATTTGGAGGGTAGTGGATGCAAGGGAACTAAATAAGTTGAGCAGTTCCTTTATTTGCAGGTACAGTTATAATATCATGGTGGGGGAAGCAGCCATAATTCTAATTTCCCCTGAATAATCATTATCTATAACAGCTGGATAAATCTGTAATCCTTTTATAATAATGCTACTTCAGCCCAGAAGTAACCCCCAGGTTCCTGGAGGCAAAAGCCCAAAAACTCCTGTAGGCAGGGTCTGAACTCTCATTTCTGAGGTTAGCACTGTGTAGATGGTGGAACTGAGGTCCAATCCTGCACTTCCTGGGGTTGCTCTGATAAGTTCAGAAATGGATTTCCCTGGCTTGACAACAGTTTCATGGCCCCATAAGCTGCTTGCTGTGGATGTCTGAGGGCCTGAGGCTGACCCCTCTGCTCATTTCCCGACGAGGGACAGCCCTGATTATCTGTTTTAGATTTACAATCTCTGGTCCAGTGATTACCCTTCTTGCATCCAGGACAAATTCCTGGGGCATGACCTGATTGTCCATTCATTCCTTTGTTCCTAGGACAATCATTTTTTAAAGTGACCCTGACCTCCACATTTAAAACATCATTTATTCCCTTGTCTCTGTGAAAGCATTGCTTGTACAGTGGTCCCTTGTAATGCAGCAGCCACAGCCAGACCCTGATTGTATGAGGATCCAATTTCTGCACAAAGATGAATGAGTCTAGATAAGTCTGTCTTTGCTTTGTATGGCCTGATAGCGGTGCAACAGGCTGCATTAGTGTTCTCATAAGTGTAACAAAAGGAACTCCTGCCTGAGTATATCCAAAAATTCTGCCAACTGTTTTTTAGCAGTCTATCCACAAATTCCTGAAATGGCTCATCAGGGCCTTGCTTGATGACAGATAAATTCCCACTGAGATCCCCTTTAGTTGGTAACTGAGTCCAAGCATGATGAGCAGCTACTGCAATCTGTGCATAAACCTCTGCAGGCAGCCCAATCTGATTAGCATTACCTTCATATTGACCTTCTCCTAAAAGCAGGTTAATATCCCATTGAGCATTACCTGTCTGAGCATTCATCATAGCAGCTCTTTTACTTGCTTCATGCCATTCAGAAATTCAAAGTACTCTCCTCCTGACAAAGTAGCCTTACATATAGTTTTCCAATCTTGAGGGGTTAAATTTGCTTCCATCACAGTATCCAATAAAGCTTGTGTAAAGGAAGCTGTAGGACCATACTGTGCCGCAGCTGTTTTTAACTCTTTTATCACTTTGAACTCTAATATTTGATATTGTCTGACTGCATTGCCCTGCTGATCAACTATCTCAACTACAGGAAAAGCTAACACTTCAGATGTATCCTGCCCCTCCCTGCAAGCCTGATTCACAGGTCTTTCTAGCAGAGATTGGCATATCTTAGAATTATTGCTATTTCCTATACTTGATGCACTTTTTAATTCTTGTAGGTCATTAGTCAGTTTCTGCAGCTTAACTTCTACGTCTAATTTATAGACTTGCATGTCCATCTGAGCAGCATCTCCTACATTAGAGGCCATAGGCAGAGCAGAAGGTACATAAGGAGGCCAATCCTCATTATGATTTTTGACAACCTCTTCTTCTAAATCATCTTCCTCCTCTGTATCTCATTTATCATCAGTGCCTCCAAGTTCTGTCTCCCTAGGTCTATAAGGTGTGCTAGGTCTGTATTTCTGTGGCTTAGAGTTGAAAGTGTGCCTTTCTTCAGAAGTCTTCTCTGACAGGCATTCTTTTTGGAGTTCCTCAAGCTGTTCCTGGGCAGGAGCTAGCACCTTTGAAGCCTCTTTATCTTTATTATTACCAATAGCATCTTTTATAAGCAACCAAAGGCAGAAGGTGATAGAATCTGTCTGAGTGGCTTCTAGAACTCTATTCCAGGTTTCCTTATTTAAAGTTCTTTCTTCTGAAAACCATGGACAACATGAATCTATATGAGCTAAAAACATTTTTTGCTAACGTTTGTTTGGAAAACCCTACTCCTCTTGCCTGGAGCAGCTCTTTTAGGCTGAAGATGAGGCCTGCACCCAAAGGACAGTAGTGGCATATGCCTTTAATCCCAGCCTTGGGAGGCAGAGTTCAGGCCAGCCTGGTCTATGGAGTGAGTTCCAAGATAGCCTTGGCTATATGAGAAACTCTTGGCTCAAAAAACAAAAACAAAAACAAACAACAACAACAAAGAGAATTCCTTTGTCCCATTGCACTGCCACACCTAGGTAAAGTTGGTGTTAGGCCAACACCTCTTCAACTTAGCTAGTATCCCTTTGAATGCACCTTCTGCAACAATAGTCTCCAAAAGATAAAATTTATGGCTAGCCCTAGCATTAATTCTGTATGTTGCTTACCATGCTTCGTGGATACTTTCACTTTTCTTGTGTTTTCTGTGGAGCTCCACTTAAGACAACATTTCTCAGTGGGTCCCCCCATTTTCAGACCCCCCATTTGGGGGTCATCTGTAGCCATCTGGCAGCCATAAACAAACTGAGTTTACCTGAAAGGGGAGTGTACTGGCTGGTTTTGTGTGCCAACTTGACACAGGCTGGAGTTATCACAGAGAAGGGAGCTTCAATCGGGGAAATGCCTCCATGAGATCCAGCTGTGGGGCATTTTCTCAATTAGTGATCAAGGGGGTGGGGCCCCTTGTGGGTGGTGCCATCCCTGGGTTCTATAAGAGAGCAGGCTGAGCAAGCCAGGGGAAGAAAGCCAGTAAGGAACATCCCTCCATGGCCTCTGCATCAGGTCCTGCTTCCTGACCTGCTTGAGTTCCAGTCCTGACTTCCTTTGGTGATAAACAGCAATGGGGAAGTAAGCTAAATAAACCCTTTCCTCCCCAACTTGCTTTTTGGTCATGATGTTTGTGCAGGAATAGAAACCCTGACTAAGACAGGGAGCTAGAGATGAAAACGTAGGGGGAGCAGGAGAAGAATGAAGCCAAGACAAAAGTTCTGATCAAGGCTCAAAGTTTAATGATAAGCTTTGGGTTTATAAAGGCAAAAACAACAAAACCCATCCTCTTCTTCAGCGGGAGTATGTCATAGAGCAAGGTCAGCACAGGCAGCTAAAACAGCTAAGTTCCCATGGGAACCTGCAACTGCAGCCAAGACAGATGTCTCTGTCCAGATTGATAAGACCTGTCTTGGTAAATGCTCAAGGTCTGCTTAGCCTGCTCAATGCTGGGAAGGGTACAGCTGGGCCTCCAGGTTCTCCCAGCACTCCTCAGTCTCTACCTGTTACAGGGCAAGGTTGGCATACCCTACCTTGTACCTTGAACTTTCCAGCCCAGGGGCTGGGCTTTCCTTTCCCCAGAAGCTCTTCCTATATAATCCAGACATTTTGTATTCTTTGTCTCTCTGTTTCTGTCTTGATCTCTCTCCCTCCTTCCTCTCCCATCCTTTCCCCACCTTCTCCCTCCACTTTCCCTCTCAATTCCACCCCCACCCCTGCATTTTTCTCTCCCTGATTGCCTTGCTCACTCTTTCTACCCACCTCTGCTCCTTATTCTCCCATCCCATAACGACTTCTCTGACCTCCTTGGGACTAGTGAACTCTCTGGTTCCTTGGGATCAGTGAATATACTAGAGAGCTGCCCCCAATAAACCCTCAATTACTCTAATTTCAGGGTTGAGTCCTTTATGCTGGGCTTAGGTAATCTGCAGCAGTTTTCACCTGGTAGGTATGAGAACCCTGGGAGACAAACAGGAACCAGATGACAAACTGTGTGGAGCATTACTGTTTGCCAGCACATCTTGCTCAGTGGGAAGGTAAACACACATTCACACACAGAGCTGTATTAGTAAAGGTTCTCTAGATGAACAGACCTGATAGGATGAATCTATGTATGTAGAAAGTGGATTAGAATATTTCACAGGTCTGGACCAGAACAAAGTCTGGGCCTGGAACCACTATGTGTGTTTTTCATATTCTTAAGGGAGGTGCTTGTGCCACTCAAGACTTACTGGCTAGTCAGGGCCTCCATGCAGACTTGCCAGTCAGACTAAGCAGGATGTTCTTCTGGGTGCCATGTTGCATGTTCAGTCCTGTGGCTGAGTAGGCTTTATTGGTACAGTGAGAGGTGCGCTGACGGTGGGTGATGTGGGAGGAGTTCAGGCAAGCTGTGAAATTGGAAAGTGGTTAGCACACAGTCACTGTCCACATTTGGGAAGAGCAGCCGGCTGAGCACGGGGAGCTGGTGTGTTGGGGCCTCCTTAGGGCTGGGTGGGGAGCTGATGTGTTGGGGCCTCCATGGGGCTGGGTGAGAAACTGTGGTGAGTTGTGGCCACCTGTGAGATCCCTTGTGGTTCTAACCACTCTCTGGAACCAGCAGTGGCCTCTAAATAACTCCACTTATGGGGGCTGCTTCTGGGCAAAGCATTTCAATCAGCGGCTTGTATGTAGAGACATCCTTGGCAGGATACCAAACTAGGAGAAGCCTATTTTCTCTAGTGTCTTCTACAAGTTCTGCCCTTAACATTTGACATTTAGGTGTAAGATCCATTTGGAGTTAATTTGTGGAGGTTGTAAAAGGCATCTCATGTGTTGGGTAGCAATCCAATATTAAGGTGTAATACCGAAGAGTATAATCTGTGATGTAAAAGATTTACCAATGCTTAGGAGATAGTAAGGTACAATTTAGCTGAGGGAGAACTGCCTCTAAAACCTCCCACAGATAAGTAGTATGCTAACCAAGCCTGTTAGAGATTAAGATGCTAGAATACATGTTTGTTCACCATGACTGTCCAGAAATTTGGATCTAAACCATGATAAAGGAGACACCCTTTATTTACAACTCTAACATGCTGCTCAATGAGGTCCTTACGGGATCACAACCAACATTAAGGTCTGGCGTGCCATAAAGATCAAATTTTCTTGAGAAAAGCATAGTTCTGCCACATGGGCAAGATTACACTGGTTAGCAAGTCTATGAAAAAGAAAAAAATCTGTTGTGTTGAGGGCTGGCCTAATCAAGCAAGGCTTTCTCTGAGGCTCTCATGCATGATGAATGACAGCTTTTTCTCAAACCCAGGAACATGCTTGGCAGAACTAAGCCTGGGGCCTAGGCCTTGGGAGCTTTCCCTAAGACCCTGATATATTGAGAATCAAATAGAGCTCCTTCTCTAAAGCCAGGAATATGCTTATGAGAGCTGGTAATGGTCTGGGGTCAGGGCCTTTGGGGAGGGGTTGCTTCGGATTTTGAGAACACAACTCTTTCCACTGCATGGGGTTGTGGTTTTCAGTCCTAAATCCATTGTGGGCTTAGTCAGTAACGTTTTCAAGATGCTCTGAGTATCTCCTCCTGAGTTTGTCCCATTGCATAATAGTTTCTGATGACTTCACAGAAGTCTCCCATTTCTTTCAATTTTCCATTGTAAGTAGTATTCAAGATGCTATTCTTTGTTTGTTTGTTTTTTGCTTTTGTTTTTCAAGACAGAGTTTCTTTGTTGTAGCCCTGGGTGTTCTGGAACTCACTTTGTAAATCAGGCTGGCCTTGAACTCAGATATTTGCCTGGCTCTGCCCCCCAAATGCTGGGATTAAAGGCATGCACCACCACTGCCTGGCACAAGACCTTCTTCTTCTTCTTCTTCTTCTTCTTCTTCTTCTTCTTCTTCTTCTTCTTCTTCTTCTTCTTCTTCTTCTTCTTCTTCTTCTTTTGATTTAAGTTTTATTGCATTATGGTGAGAAAAGTTACATGATTTCAATTTATCTGAATTTGTTAACATTTAAAAATATATTTTAAGTAAATAGAATTAAATCACATTCTTGGTTCCTTTTTGTACCCCAACTCTTACCAGAGACTCCCCCTTCAATACCTACGATACCTTTTTTTTGTCATATTCTTTAAAACTTATAAAATATTATAACAATAAAAATGAGTATTATAAAAGTTGTTTGATATAAAACAACAATCAATTTAACAGACTTATGTAGATGCTTGTCTACAGCAATACTAAAACTATGTTTTTCTCAATATAAATTTTAAATAACTCCAAACATATTAACTATATATTTTAAAATAATACATCACTACTAGTATTTTTTAAAAGAACATAAATATATAAAGTCTTTTTGTTTGTTTGTTTTGTATTTAGTAGAGCTTAAAATCTTGGCTCTTACTGTGGTAAAAGCCCAAAATAAGAACAATTTTTTTTAAAAGATTTATTTATTGTTATACATAAGTACACTGTAGCTGTCTTCAGCCACATCAGAAGAGAGCATCAGATCTCATTATGAGTGGTTATAAGCCACCATGTGGTTGCTGGGATTTGAACTCAGGACCTTGGGAAGAGCAGTCAGTGCTGAGCCATCTCACCAGCCCCTGAGAACAAGACATTGGATTTCATTGTAATAAGGCTGTACTTCAATGACTCTCACATCACCAAAGGATTTTACTTCCATCGTAGCTATGCTGAGAGTTGACAGTTCTGCTGCTCCAAGGAATGAATTGTAGGCATGATTTTTGGATACAGGCTTCATGCTATGGTCAAAGCTATTTGACTTGAGTGAGTGAATTTATTCTTAGGCCACAGAGAACAGGTTACATTCATTTAAGAAATGGAGTATGAATTAAGATGGTCTATCCATGAAGTCATTCACCAACTGTTTCAATGAACAATGGTTCTGCTTGGAGGTTGGTACAGACATTAGGTGAGGGTAAGAATCTGGTTCATTAGCTGTGATAATTTGGAAAAGTATTCATCTCAGAGAAAGAGTAACTTATAAAGTCCTCTTCTTCAAATTTGATACAATGGTTACAAACATCAAGCAAAGCATTTAGTCTCACTTTGTTGTTCTCTTACAAGCCACTTCCCAATTTAATTGTCTACGTCTCTTTTGGCTGTATAAATACTTTTAAAATATGTAAGCTGTTCTGAAAAACCATAGTATAGTGTAAAAACATGAATAAATAATACTACTAATAGGCTGAGATAGGAGAAGCAAGATTTCAAGACCATTATGTTGTACACAGCAAGACACTGTCACGTACAAACAAATTCAAAGTGTATATGGATTGTACAATATTGGATCTATTTCTCCAATTACCAAATTAGAGAGACCATTGGATGACAATCAACTAATTTCTAATTCCTCATATTTCTGGATTTCAATCGATTAGGTTATGTTGGTAATATTAATTTTCATATTAAAATATTAAGAAAAAGTAATTGTTACTTCCTGTTGTTTTT
>NW_022196896.1:138022020-138035092 GCF_008632895.1 Mastomys coucha | reverse complement strand
CCTTCACCTGTTTGTTTGTGTTTTCCTGTAGTTCTTTAAGGGATTTTTGTGTTTCCTCTTTAAGGGTTTCTAGCTCTTTACCTGTGTTCTGTATTTCTTTGAGGGTGCTATTTATGTCTTTCTTAAAATCCTGTGTCATCATCATCATAAGAAGTGATTTTAGATCTGAATCTTGTTTTTCTGGTGTGGTGGTGTGTCCAGGACTTGCTATGGTGGGAGAATTGGGTTCGGATGATGCCAAATAACATTGCTTTGTGTTGCTTATATTCTTACACTTGCCTCACACCATCTGGTTATCTCTAGTGCTACCTGTCCTTGCTAAATCTGACTACGGCCTATCCTTCCTGTGATCCTGGTTGTGTCAGAACTCCTCAGAGTCAAGCTGTCTCTGTGATCCTGTGATCCTGTGCTTGTTAGAACACTGGCTGGCCCAGACAGACCGGAAGCAACCCGAGATACTGGGCTGGCAGTGTTCCTGTGTGCCTGGGTCCTACTTCCAGTGTTGGGACAGATGTTGTGTCCTCCTCATCTCCGATCCTGGGCATGTTAGAGCACCTGGGAGTGCAGCTTCCTCTGGGTGTTGTGGGACTGGCTGTGAAGCTTGCACCCAAGGTTTGCTCAGGGTACCGGCCCAGACAGACCCACAAGATGCTATCCTTTAGAGGCTTACTTAGTATAAGACATAGCTTCTGCAAGGAACCTGTCACTGATGTTGTTTCAGGGCACTGGTGTACTAAAGAATAATTCTGGAAATATATTTGCTGTGCAAATGTCTGTCAAAATGGTTAGACATACAGTCTCCAGTCCATTTTTAAATTGTTCAAAAATTAACCTGGGACCTAAGCCTAAAAGAGGCTTAAGGGTGACAGCATAGATGGAAAACCTATTTTCAGCTGGCTCGTCTTTGAGCATTAGAGCTGAATGCATGCTGTCATTAAAGAAATTTCTCTTAATGAATTTCTTAATTGTGCGTGCAATGATTAAAAGATTTTACCAAATCTTTTATAGTCATAGATTCCCTTCTGTATGAGTTCTTTTAGGACTTCTAAGATTATTGAGATATGCAAAGGCTTTAACAGATTGATTACACACTAAAGGTTTTACTCTTGTATGAAGATCCCAGGAAATACAAAACTTTGCCACACTGTCTGTGTTTATGGAGTTTCTCTGGCGTTTCACTTTTTCTCATGATTTGTAAGACTACTGCTACATGCAAAGGCTTTACCACATTGTTTACATTTATATATTTTCTCTCTGGTATATATTATTTTATGTATTTGTAGATAATTGTGCTGTGAAATTGTACTGGAGTCCATCTCTGGTGGGATTCTGGAACCTGAAGACAGATGTGTGGTTGTTGCAGCCGCCAGCAGCTACACAAATCGGATCTCTGGAAGAGAGGAAGGAGCCTAGGAAAATAGAGGAATCAGACGGTGAAAAGAATGAGACCGAGTCATGGTTTCTGATCAAAGTCCGATGTGTATTTTGAATCTGACAATTAAGTAAACAGGGAAACCCCTCCCCCAGTAAGACAGGATCTTGTAGCCAAATTAGCATCTTGATGTTAGGTCCAGGAAGCAGTTCAGTTGAGTGTAGCTCCTGGCAGGAACTTAGAGAGAGGCAGAGAAGTCGCAGAAAGGCTTTGTTTATGTCAGGAAGCCTTACCCTAGGTGGGCTGGCTGTTTTGTGGCAAGGTGAGGTCCGATTCAGCCAGCTTGTGGTCTCAGCAAAAGTGAGGGCTCTGACTACCTGTTCAACCTTTCAACCAAGGGGCACTGAATAGCTTGAGTCATCTTTCTTTATACAATCACAAGCTTGCTCCCAGGAGCAGTGATATTACTGGCTAATGAAATCATAACATCAGCATTATAAAAGCCCCATCACTGTAAAAGACCCCAATAGTTTTCCTTCCTCCTTCCTATCTCCTGCTAGGTCAATTACTCCCTAACCTTATTTTGCACTACAAAGCGCAATTTCAGCAAGCCAAAAATAAATGTCTAACCAAAACTATCCTGTGGACATGAGCACTTACCCAGCTGGTAGCTGGTTATTCAGTTATGCAAGGTGACACAGATTAAACATTTGTGAGTATAAGTCCATTCATGAAATAGCATCCCTCTGTCATATACTTTTTAAATTGTATATAGAGATATGCTCATTGTACCAAGCAACCTTTCCTGATAAGCACCTATCAATTTGATACCATCTTTCTAAGAACCATTTTTAAGTCTCTCTTGATCATACATAGCTTCCTCAGAACAGTTATGCAAGCAGAATCCACTGCTCTCCACAACTGTCATAGGCTCCCCTAGAGCCTAGGAACGTAAACATAGTTTCATTCTATGATTAAATGGAGTTCACTAACAAAAAGGCAGTACTTAGAACACATTTATTTTGCTTGTTCCCAAAATTTGTATATCACAGTTCTCTGCAAATACATAAAAGAATACATATTAGAAAGAAACCCTGTAAATATTAGCAGTGTGACAAAGCTTTTTCTGGCAGTAGCCATGTAGGGAACAGCATATAAGTGCTTCACTGCTAGGATTCTACTGTGGCAAGGCCCATGAAAATCCCTTCCCACTTGGCAAAGACTTGGGGTGAATTCGGTGGCTTCTATGCTTATTATCTAGATCATATGTGCTATAAGCTCGCCTTGCTTTTGCTTTGCTGTTAATACTCATAGCAATGTTTACTTTCACCTTGTCAATCTGTTATTCATTTTTTCTTCCACAAAGCATGACTATTTCTAACCACAAAAGAACAAATGAATATGATTGGTTAGACTGTAAAACCTATATTTTGGGGAGCTGGAGAGATGGCTCAGCAGTTAAGAGCACCAACTGCTCTTCCGATTACAATAAATTCTTGTCATCTGCATTGACCTGGTGTTAGAGTTGTATTGGATCTAAGTGGACCCATAACACAAAGGCTTTACCACATTGCTTACATGCATAGAATTTCTCCAATATGAATACTTTCATGATGATGAAGACTATAAAAATGTGCAAAGGCTTCACCATATTAAATACATTCATGGTGTTTCTCTCCAATATGAATTCTTTCATGCCTTTGAAGATTACTTTTACGTGCAAAGGCTTTGCCACACTGGTTACATTCATAAGGTTTCTCTCCAGTATGTGTTCTTTTATGTATTTGGAGATGATAGTGACGTGCAAAGGCTTTACTGCATTGATTACATCCATAAGGTTTCTCTCCAGTATGTGTCCTTTTATGTATTTGGAGACTATTGTGACATGAGAAGGCTTTATCACATTGATTACATTTGTAGGGTTTCTCTCCAGTATGTGTTCTTTTATGTATTTGGAGATGACTGTAACATACAAAGGCTTTACCACATTGGTGACATTCATAAGGTTTCTCTCCAGTATGTGTTCTCTTATGTACTTGGAGACTATAGTGATATGAATAGGCTTTACCACATTGGTTACATTCATATGGTTTTTCTCCAGTATGTTTTCTTTTATGTATTCGGAGATGATTGTGACATACAAAGGCTTTACTACATTGGTTACATTCAAAAGGTTTCTCTCCAGTATGTGTTCTTTTATGTATTTGGAGTTGACTGTGACATATAAAGGCTTTACCACATTGGTTACATTCATAGAGTTTCTCTCCAGTATGTGTTCTTTTATGTATTCGGAGATGACTGTAATGTGTAAAGGCTTCACCACATTGATTACATTTATAAGGTTTCTCTCCAGTAAGAATTCTCTCATTCCTTTGAGGGTGACTGTGATATGCAAATGTTTTACAACAGGGAGTATATTCAGAGATTTTCTCTCCAGTATGACTTCTTTCATGCCTGCAAAGATAATTGGCACATGTGAAAGCTTTACCACATTCATTACACTGATGAATCTTTTTATCTGTATGAATTAATTTTACAATTTGGTTTAATGGTAAAGAGGAATCAGATCTTAATGCTTTATCATTTTGTTTACATTCATGGTTTCCCCTAAATTTTGGGTTGTTTTGTGTCTTTGACGATATCTGTGATGGTAAAAGCATTTATTGCATGGCTCACATTTATAGCATCCTTTTTCTATGAAGTTTCTCACATATTTGAAGAAAACAGGAAAAACTCAGAGCTTTATCACACTGATTACATTCATAAATTTTCCTTTAATATGAATCATACTACATTTGAAAAGTAGACCAGGGCAAATAGAAGAATTTCCACATTCCTAGTACTCACAGGGATTTTCTGCAGTGTGAATTTATGAATGTATTCCCAATGAAGCCAGAAAACCAACCAATTGTAAACCTGTATCATATTTAGAAAGTCTACTAAAAGTGGGGGCTACTATATATCTTCTAATTGTTCTCGGGGAGAGAGAGAGAAGTACTTTGCTTCTTTCAATATCCCTATGCTCACATGGCTTGAATCCATTGTGACATATGATATATCTATTTAAAAGAGTAACAAATAAAATAATCAATGGGAAAACACATTGCATTCAGACTATGTTCCTCATAGACATGTGGTATAGGGATTAAGATTTCTCCACAACAACCTTTTTGTTGTTGTTGTTGTTTGTTTTATCAAGACAGGGTTTCTCTGTTTTACCCTGGCTGTCCTGGAACTCATGCTGTAGACCAGGCTGGCCTTGAACCTGAGTTCTACTGCCTCTGCCTCCCAAATGCTGGGATTAAAGGCATGAGCCACCACTGCCCAGCTCACAACAACATTCTTGACTCTCATAAACTGCCCCTCTCACTAAACTTAGCAATGTTACCATAAGTATATGAGTAACCCTAGCTTTACTATGGACTACTTGGATATTATAAGATTTTGGACATATATTTATCACCTAGTCAGTGTGATTAACCTTTTGCAATCTGAGTAGTATGAGGCTAAACAGATTGGCAGTTCTTCAGCATAGCTTTAATGGGACTATGATACAAATGGTGATATCTGTTAAGGCACTGTTTCTTTCTTAAAAGAATGCCTTGCAAACACAAATTAGATACCTGACATTGAGGTACATGGTTTTGTATATGGTTAAGTATATCATTAATCACTGATATACTTAAAACAGTACTTTTTACACTGTTGCTTTTCTTTTAAACTTCCAGAACATATTAAAATTTCTTCAGAGGCATATTCATATCAACTTGCACATGAAAATTACCTCCCATGTCTTCTAGAACTTTGACAATGTTCTTCAATATTATGGTCTTCCCAGTTGTAGCCTATAATATAAAACCAGAAAATGTATGATATATTCTTGGAAATTAGGCAAAATTTAAGTTACTAAATTAAGTTACAGTGAACCTTAGAACAATGTCTAACTCATTCACTTCATTCTTCTTTCTCAATTGATATTACAAAAAAGCATCAATAACAAAGAAACAGTTGTGCCCTTATTTTAAAGAGTGAAAGAAAATTCACTGTCTTACCTATAGCAGTGAGGTTCCTGTAGGTGTCCAGCATCACATCTTTGTAAAGATTCTTCTGTGAAGGATCCAGCAAAGCCCACTCTTCCTGAGTGAAGTTCACATGCACATCCTCATAGGTCATTGCATTCTAAAATATCCCATACATGTGTACAAGAGAAAGCATGATAATGACAACACAATAAATGTATCCTTCATTGACAATATAGTTATTTAATTCTGATGTATCCTCCACTTATTTCCTAAGCAGAAGTTTTATGTAATCCAAGTCATTTCAGAAGAAAACTAAATGAGGTTCACCTCTGTCCTTTCTTTGCTCTTTGAATAGGATATAGCCTTGCAAAAGAAATGCCAATTAATAGACATAAAGAGAAAAAGACAAGCAAACAGAACAACAGTACTAAACACACATCAGGGAAATTGTATGAACAAGTACTAATTACAAAAAATGATGGGTAATCTGGGTGTATTGGCTCATGTCTTTAATTTTGGGACTCAGGAGGCAGAGGCAGATGTATCTCATTGACTTGTATGCCAGCATGGTCTGTGTAATGAATTCCAGGACAGTCAGTACATACATTAAAACCTGACTTGGCAGTCGTGGATTGGTGCACTGTGCCCCATCCCACAATACCACCTGCCTCCTAAGAGGTCTGCTCTAACCTGAGACACACACATGGGACATTCCCCAACCTCCACCTGCTGGAACCCTAGCAAGCCCACTAGCATGGGCTCTGCCCTGCCCTATGGAAGCTCCATCCTCCTTCTGGTCTGCACCTACACTTGCAGTGAGGATTGGTGCACTGCACTGCACCCCACCCTATGGCTCTGCCTGCCTCCCCGTAGGCCTGCTCAGACCCTGGACACATAGCCCCACCTACCTCCCAGGAGGCCTGCTCCAACCAGGCCAGCCAAATCAGTGAAAACCAGATGGCTAAAGGCAAGCACAAGAACATAATCAACAGAAGCCAATGTAATATAGCATCATCAGAACCTAGCTCTCCTACTACAGCAAGCCCTAGATATCATAACATACCTGAAGAGCAAGACTATGACCTTAAACTCCATCTTATGAAGATGATAGAGACCTTTAAAGAAAATAAATAATTCCCTTAAAGTAATACAGAAAAAAACATAATTAAACAGGTAGAAGCACTTAAAAAGGCAACAAATCCATTAAAGAAATACAAGAAAATACAATCAAATAGGCAAAGGATATGAATAAAATAGTCCAAGACCTAAAAATGAAAATAGAAGCAATAAACAAAATGCAAACAAAGGCAACCCTGGAGATGGAAAACCTAGGAAAGAGTACAGGAATGACAGATGCAAGCATCACCAACAGAATACAAGAGATGGAAGACAGAATCACATGCATACAAGACACCATACAAGAAATTGATGCATCAGTTAAAGAAAATGCCAAATGTAAAATGTTCCTAACTCAAAATATCTAGGAAATCTGGTATAGTATGAAAAGACCAAACCTAAAAATAATAGGAATAGAAGAGGGTGAGGATTCCTGGTACAGAAGGCCAGAAAACATCTTCAACAAAATCATAGAATAAAAATTCCCTAACCCATAGAGATGCCTAACCTAAAAAGCTTACAGAATACCAAAGAGATTAGACTAGAAAAGAGAATCCATCCACCACATAATAATCAAAACACTTAATGTACAGAGCAAAGAAAGAATATTAAAAGCTGGAGGGAAAAAAGCTAAAGGCAGACCTACCAGAATTACACCTGACTTCTCAACAAAGACTCTAAAAGTCAGGAGATCCTACACAGATGTTTTGCAGAGCCTGAGAGACCACAGATGCCAGCCCAGGTTACTATAACCAGCAAAACTTTCAATCTCCATAGATGGAGAGACCAAGATATTCCCTGACATATCTTTCTACTAATCCAGTCCTACAGAGGATATAAGAAGAACACCAACACAAGGAGGGTAACTACATCCAAGAAAACATGAGAAATTAATCATCTCACAACAAAACCAAAAGAAGAGAATCACGTACAAACACATACACCACCTCCAATATCAAAATAATAGGAACTAACAAGCATTGGTTATAACATCTCAACATTAATGTACTCAATTCCTCAATAAAAAAGACACAGGCTAACAGACTGGATACATAAACAGGATCGATCATTCTGTTGCATGCAAGAAACACACCTCAGCAACAAAGTTAGACACTACCTCAGTGTAAAGGGCTGGAAAAAGGTTTTCTGAGCAAACAGACCCAAGAAACAAGCAGGAATAGCTATTCTAATATCTAATAAAAATAGACTTTTAACCAAAAGTTATTAAAAAAATCGGGAAGGACACTTCATACTCATGAAAGTAAAAATCCACTGATATCTCAATTCTGAACATCTATGCCACAAATACAAAGCTACCCACATTTGTAAAAGAAACATTACTAAAGCTCAAATCATATATTAAACCAACACAATGATAGTGGAGGACTTCAACAACCCACTTTCACCAGTGGACAGGCCATCAAAACTGAAACTAAACAGAGAAAGAATTATGTTATGAACCACATGGATTTAACAGATATCTATAGAACCCTTCATCCAAAAACAAAAGAATATGCCTTCTTCTCAGCACCTCACAGAACCCTCTCTAAAAGTGAGTGACCATATAATCAAGCCACAATAGATATAAGATTGAAATAACCCCATGCATTCCATCAGATCACCATGGATTAAGGCTGGACTTCAACAACAAAAGAAACAACAGAAAGCCCACATAGTCATAGAAAATGAATAACTCTCTACCCAATAATTACTTGGTTAGAGAAGAAATAAAGAAATGAAAGACTTTATAGAATTCAATGAAAATGAAGGTACAACATACCAAAACTTATTGGACATGCTGAAAGCAGTGCTAAGAGAAAAAAATCATACCACTAAATCCCTTCATAAGGAAATTGGAGCGATTTCATACTAGCAACTTAACAGCACACCTGAACAAAAAGAAGCAAACTAACCCAAGAGGAGTAGACAACAGGAAAGAATCAAACTCAGGCTGAAAATCAATTAGAAACAAAGAAAACAATACAAAGAATCAGCAAAATCAAGAGCTGATTCTTTGAGAAAAATTGACAAGATAGACAAATCCTTAGCTACACCAACTAAAAGGCACAGAGACAGTATCCAATTGATGAAGTCAGAAATGAAAAAGGAGGCATCACAACAGAAACTGAGGAGATTCAAAAACCATTAGGTCATACTTCAAAAGCCTATACGCCACAAAACTGGAAAATGTAAACAAATGGATGATTTTCTAGACAGATACCACATGTCAAAGTTAAATCAAGATCAGGTAAACCATATAAACAGTCTCATAACCCCTAAGGAAATAGAAGCAGTCATTAAAACCCTTCCAACCAAAATTGAGCTAATACCAATATTCCTCAAACTATTCCACAAAATAGAAATAGAAGAAACATTCCCAAATTCATTCTGTAAAGCCACAGTGACTCTAATGCCTAAACTACACAAAGACTCAACAGAAAAGAGAATTTCAGATCAATTTTGCTTATGAACGTTAATGCAAAAATACTCAATAAAATTCTCACAAGTTAATCTAGGAACGCATTGAAAATCTCATTCACCATGCTCAAGTAGGTTTCATCCCAGGGATACAGAGATGGTTCAATATATGAAAACCCATCAATGTAATCCACCATATAAACAAACTGAAAGGGAAAAAAAATCACATGATCATTTCATTAGATGCTGAAAAAGTCTCTGACAAAATCTAACACCTCTTCATGTTAAAAGTCTTGGAGAGATCAGGGATGCAAGGCACATGCCTAAACATAATGAAAACAATATACAGAAAGCCAATAGCCAACATCAAATTAAATGGAAAGAAACTTAAAGCAATCCCACTAAAACCAAGGACAAGACAAGGCTGCCCATTCTCTCCCTACCTATTCAATATATTACTTGAAGTTCTAACTAGAGCAATAAGACAACAAAAGGAGATCAAGCAGACACACATTGGAAAGGAATAAATCAAGTTATCACTATTCATGGATAATATGATAGTATACATAAGTGACCCCCAAAATTCTACCAGGGAACTCTTACATCAGATAAACACCTTTAACAAAGTGGCTGGCTACAAAATTAACTCAAATAAATCAGTGGCCTTCCTTTATAGAAATGATAAAAGAGCAGAGAAAGAAATTAGGGAAACAACACCCTTCACAATAGGCACAAATAATATAAAATATCTTGGTGTAACTCCAAGCAAGTGAAAGATCTGTATGACAAAAGCTTCAAGTCCCTGAAGAAAAAAATTGAAAAAGATAGCAGAAAATGGAAAAATCTCCCATGCTCATGGATTGGTAGAATTAACATAGTGAAAATAGCCATCTCACCAAAAGCAATTTATAGATTCAGTGCAATCCCCATTAAAATCCCAATAGAATATTTTACAGATATTGAAAGAGCAATTCTCAACTTTGTATGAAAAAAAATAAAAAAACTGAAGATAGTCAAAACAATCCTGAACAATAAAAGAACTTTTGAGGGAATCCCCATCCTTGACTTCAAGCTGTACTACAGAGCAATAGTCATACAAACTGCATGGTATTGTTACAGAAACAGATTGATCAATGGAATCAAATTGAAGACCCAGAAATAAATTCATACACTTATGGACACTTGTTTTTTGACAAAAAAGGCAAGCCAATAATGGAAAAGGGAGAGCATCTTCAACAAATGGTGCTGGTCTAACTGGATATGTACACGTAGAAGAATCCAAATAGATCCATATTTACCACCCTGCAGAAAACTCAAGTCCAAGTAGATCAAGGACCTCAAAACTAGAGTGGCAAATAGCCTTGAAAACACCAGTGGCTTGGGCTCTAAGATCATGGAATCTCATAAAACTGAAAGTTTCTGTAAGGCAAAGGACACTGTCAATAGGACAAAATGGCAGCCAACAGATTAGGAAAACATCTTTACTAACTGTACATTTGATAGAGGGTCAAAAATATAGAAAATATTTCCAAATGATAAAAAGAACTAGTAAAGTTAAACACCGACAAACCAAATAACCCAATTAAAAAATTAGGTACAGAGCTAAATAGAGAATTCTCAACAAAGGAATCTCAAATGGCCAAGAAGCACTTAAAGAAATGCTCAACATCCATAGTCATCAGGGAAAGGCAAATCAAAAACAATCATGGGATTCTACCTTACACCCATCAGAATGGCTAAGATAAAAAACTCAAGTGACAACACATGCTGGCAAGGATGTGGAGCAAGGGGAACAATCTTCCATTGCTGGTGGGATTGGAAATGTACAACCACTCTGTAAATCAATCTAGCAGTTTCTCAGAAAATTGGAAATAGTTCTACCTGAAGACTCAGCTATACCACTCCTGGGTATATACCCAAAAGATGCTCCACCATACCACAAGGACACTTGCTCGACTATGTTCATAGCAGTTTTATTTACAATAGCCAGAAACTGGAAATAACCTAGATGTCCCTCGATCAAAGAATGGATACAGAAAATGTGGTTCATTTACACAATGGAATACTATTCAGCTATTAAAAATGAGGGAGGTACAAGCTGTTTGGAGATGGTTTTGTGTATTGTGAATTAAGATGCTGATTTCTATGCCCAGGCATCTGGTTGCAGTCTGGAGGTTGGCATGGTCAAGTATCTCAGGTCTCAAGTTATGTAAAAATTGTTTTCCATCACCTCTGATTGGTTAATAAAGTTCTGATCAGCCAATTAGCTGGGTAGAAGAGGGCAGGACTTCCAATGCCAGTCAGGAGGTCCCAAGGACAGAGTCAACAGAGTGAGGGGGTGGGAAGGGAAAGAAAAGAGAGGGAGAAGAAGATGGACCAGGAGACTACCAGGAAGAATAGAAGAACCAGATGGATTCACCATCAGGTTGCTATGAGAGAGCAGCCATGAGGACATATATGAACCAGAGTGAGCCAGGGTAAGACTCAGATGGCAGGTAAAGAACCACGTGGCTGGGAAGTAGCAAAGATAGTAGAGTGGAGTTAGAATAGATAAGTTTCTGTCCCATTATAGGGCTTGCAGCTTGTTAATAAATTTATTAGGCTTTCATGTCATTTAGTCGGGAGCTAAAATGGACTAGAGTGGGCATAGAGACACCCTATCATTACTTGGGAAGCAATTCCCCCAGAATTACATTTACATTTGGCACCTATCATATTAGGCAAAGAATCTAAACTTAGACAGAAACACAAACTTAGAAAGAAGCAGGCTTAGAGCCTAAAAAGTTGTGGGTGGAAGGAGTAATCAAGCACTTCCTGGGAATGGGCGGGCTCTGTGATGGCAGGCAGGCTGCTCTTTGAGCAGAGCAGAAGTTTGGCTGGACACATGAAGAGAAATAGCCAATACCAGAGAACTTGAGACTAGGCGACAGAGATAAGAAGCAACTGGGAAGTTGGGAACAGACGCAGCTTACTAGCAATACAGTCCCTGAAGCAAGCATAGAGTGTAAAGAACCACTGCTGCACACTAAGGCTGGTGGAAAGGCAGAAGCCACCCATCAAGAAAGCCACTATCCCCTCCCCCACTTCTGCACCCTCCCTGGCACACAGCTCCACAGCTGAGGGTTAACAGCCAGGAACAGAACTCCATACCAAGGCTAGGAGAGGATCGCACAAACCTCCCACATCCTTCCCAGAGTGAACGGAGGTCGCAAATGAAGGTTGGCACAGGGCATCTTGAATGCACGTCAGCTGAAAGAAGTCCCAAAATACAGAAACTATGGTTTCCACAAAAGAACTAGGGAAACGCCTCTCTGTGAGCTAAAGGAGCAGACACAGCATCTAAGCTGAGATGGACAGAGGGGCAGACACAGACACAAGAAGAAATCCAAGTACAGATGAAGAAAAAAAAACTGAATATAAAATAGATGAGTATCTGCTCAGTTATTTCTCTGTGTCATTTATTCGGGAGCAAAAATGGGCTAGAGTGGGGGTTGGGGGCCTGGGTAGAAATGCTCTGTCATTACTGGGAAGTATAGGGGATGTAGCAAATTCCCCAGAATTACATTTACAACAAGCTGTCCAGTGAATCATCATCAACTGGACAGGGTCCAGTGCTAAAAGCACAAATAGTCACAGTTTATCTGGTACCAGGATTTTCAAGAGAAGCCAAAGGAGTGAGATATCAAACTGGAAAAATGAAGCCTCATCCAGGGAAATGGTCAGACTCAAAGAAGCATTTAAGCCAAGTTAAAGAACTCACCAATCGTTAGTGTTAGATGGAGTGCCTAGTGGTCCAGAAATCAGAATTTTTGAAGGTGTAGTGAGCAGGTGGGAGCCCAGGGTGGTTAGACACCAAGGGCTCTCAGCACCAATGTTATGAAATATATTACAGCAGGGGGATATCTTTGGTTGGACCATGCCAAATTGTAACTCTGAGAAATTACACCATGTAACAGATCTGGTGCAGAAGAGGTTTACTGGAGATTGAGGACCTGGGGAAGGGATGGAGGCAAACAAGTGGACATGTAAACCGGCAGACAAACAGAGCTGAGAGCCATGAGGGCAGAGAGGTGGCTTCTGCAGAGAACAGAGACTGAGACTGAATGCAGAGAGAGAGAGAGAGAGAGAGAGAGAGAGAGAGAGA
>NW_022196896.1:138018675-138022010 GCF_008632895.1 Mastomys coucha | reverse complement strand
GAGAGAGAGAGAGCACGAGAGAGAGCACGAGAGAGAGCACGAGAGAGAGAGCACGAGAGAGAGAGCACTGGGGTGGCTGGCAGTCCTTTTATATCCACCAACTTGTGGAGCACCTCGCACATGATGACATAAGCAGTTGTTAGGTCCCAGAGAGTAGACCAATGGAATGGCCTGTATACTAACAACTACAGAGGCAAGGTTCACCCACAGAATAGAGATGGAAGAGAGAACCTCAGGCATAGAAAAAATGGATACATGGGTCAAAAAAAAAATGTTAAATCTAAAAGTTTCCTGGCTTAAAACATTCAGGAACTCTGGGACATTATGAGAAGACAAAAACTGAACAAATGGATCAGAGGAAGAATACTAGCTCAAGGGTCCAGGAAATATTTTCAACAAAATCACAAAAGAAAATTTTGGAAAGAAATAAAAAGATGCCTATCAAGGTACAAGCACCATACAAAATACTAAATAGATTGGACTGGAAAAAAAGTCCCTTTGCCACATAATATCAAAACACTAAACATATAGAACAAAGAAAGAATATGAAAACTGCAATGGAAAAATAAAACAGTAACAACAACAAAACCATGTGACATATAAAGGAGACCTATTAGAATTATATCTGTCTTCTCAATATTGATTCTAGAAGCCAGAAGGGCTTGGACACATGTGCTGCAGACTAAGAAACTATAGATGCCAGCCCAGAACTAAGATAGTAGTCTTAGTTAGTGTTTTACTGCTGTGAACAGACACCATGACCAAGACAATTCTTATAAGGACAACATTTAATTGGGGCTGGCTTACAAGTTCAGAGGTTCAGTCTATTATTGTAAAGGTGGGAGCATGGCAGACATAGTGCAGGAGGAGCTGAGAGTTATACATCTTCACCTGAAGGCTGCTAAGTGAAGATTAACTTCCAGGTAGGATATGAAGGAGTCATGAAGAGCAGCTGAGGCTTGTCACTGTGAGATAGGGGTCATGGAGCAGCTAGGATAGGGGTCTTAAAGCTCACACTCACAGTGACATACCTACTCCAAAAAGGCTACACCTTCTAATAGTGCCATTCCTTGGGCCATATACAAACCATCACATTCTACTCCTTGGCCCCCATAGGCTCATTCAAATACATGATTCTATTGGGGCCATTCCTAGCCATAGCATAATAAAAAAAGTACATTTAGTCCAACTTCCAAAATTTCCACAGGTATTGCACGGCTCTGGCATCTTGTACATCTTGGGGTCTCCACGGCAACATTAACAGTTATAGCTTCTTGTTCCATTGTCTGGCATCCATACATGATCTTCTGTGCTCTCCCTCATAGGCTTTGGGTTATATCTCTAGCTCTGTCCTCTGTAGCACTCTAGACTCTGGTTGACTCCACTCCACTGCTGCTGCTACTCTTGGTGATCATCCCATGATACAGGAATCTCCAGTACCCTGGAGTCTTCTGCTGCAACTAGGTAGGCTTCCCCAATATCCTCTCATAGACTCTTTTCTTGGTGTCAAGCCTCAACTTCTTTGCATGACCCCTTCAAGTCCTGGGCCATCAACTGCAACTGAGGCTGCACCTTCTCCAATGGCCTTCCATGGACTCTCACAGTGACAAGCCTCAGCTGCTCTTCATGACTCCTTCATATCATCAAAACTAGTACCACCTGGGTGATCCTTAACCATTGCCAAGTCCAGTTACAACACAAGGTATAACGTTGGTTATCTCTGGAACACAGCTTCTTTGTACTCTCAGAAAACACTTCCCAGATTTCACCTTAGTGATGCTGGTTTCTTCTTAATCACCATTAACTTCTTAGCTCTAGCTAACCAGCATCAATTGCCCAGTCGTCTCTTCTATTTTTCACTCTAAAGCTAGAGCCACATGGCAGAAGCTGTTGAGTTTTGTTGCTTACTGAAGCTGGAACATGGTCCACTTGATCTATTAGATTATTACCAACTTTCCATTTTTCAGCTCCTTCACTGCCTAAGATTGGCTCTCCTAGAACTTGCTCTGTAGATTAATCTTGAACTCTGCATGCCTCTCCTAGTTTCTAGGTGAAACTTTTCTTCTCCTAGAACTTTCTCTGTCCCAGGCTAGCCCTGAATTCTTCTTGACTTTGTCTTGTGAGATTAAAGGTGTGTATCACCATGCCTGGATCTAAACTTAACTGGGTAGAATAGTGCACCAAAGTCCCACTTTCATAATCTGTTATCTCCTAGAACATAAGATTCAGCTCCATACTACTTTCTGGTGCCCCTTTAATACTTGAACCATATATTTTGTATTTTTCCTTTCTCAGCTTGCTCCTTTTCATTAAAACACTCTTCATAAGACTAAACCAGCTTCTTTGCCTGCTTGCCTTGTGGGACTGAGCAACTACTAGATCCTTGGATTTCCATTCACAGCTGCTGCTGACCATTGTTGAGAATTAGACTACAGACTAATTGCAAGCCAGTCCCACAACACCCAGAGGAAGCTCCATTCCCACGAGCTCTGACAATCTCAGGATCAGAGGTGAGGAGGACACAACATCTGTCCCAACACCGGGAGTAACTGGGACTAGAGGGCCAGGCACACAGAAACTCCGCCAGCAGAGTGGCTTCGGTTCCTTCCAATCTCTCTGGGCTGGTGTCATGAGCAGACTTTGGGCACAAGCTCTGCAGCAAGTCCCACAACACCCAGAGGAAGCTCCACTCCCAGGTACTCTGACACTCTCAGGATTAGAGGTGAGAAGGACATGACATCTGTCCCAACACCAGGAGTAACTGGGACCAGCGGGACCAGGCACACAGGAACTCCACCAGCAGAGTGGCTTGCATTCCTTTCAATCTCTCTGGGCTGGAGTCCTGAGCAGACCTTGGGTGCAGGCTCAGCAGCCAGTCCCACAACACCCAGAGGAAGCTGCTGCACTCCCAGGTGCTCTAACAAGCCCAGGATCACAGGATCCTAGAATCACAGGATCCCAGAGATAGCTTGACTCTGAGGAGTTCTGACACCAACAGAATCACAGGAAGGACAGGCTCCAGTTAGATTTAGCAAGGGCAGGTAGCACTAGAGATAACCAGATGGCAGGGTTTGGGGGGGAAGTGTAAGAAAATAACACAAACCAAGGTTACTTGGCATCATCAGAACCCAATTCTCCCACCATAGCAAGTCCTAGATGCACCATCACACCAGAAAAGCAAGATTCCGATCTAAAATCACATCTCATGATGATGATACAGGACTTTATAGCACCCTCAAAGAAATACAGGAGAACACAGGTAAACACTTAGAAGCCCTTCAAGAGGAAACACAAAAATCCCTTAAAGAACTACAGGAAAACACAATCAAACAGGT
>NW_022196896.1:138017223-138017842 GCF_008632895.1 Mastomys coucha | reverse complement strand
CCACACAAATCTAATTCTACCCCTTACAACAAAAACAACAGGAAGTGACAATTACCTTTTCTTAATATGTTTATATGAAAATTAATATTACCAACGTATCCTAATTGATTGAAATCCAAAAATATGAGGAATTAGAAATTTGTTGATTGTCATCCAAGAGTCTCTCTACTTTGGTAATTGGAAGAATAGGTCCAATATCGTACAATCTATATACACTTTCAGCTTGTTTGTGACAGTGTCTTGCTGTGTACAACATAAGAGTCTTGAAATCTTACTTCTCCTATCTCAGCCTCTCTATTAGTAGTATTGTTTATTTCATGTTTTTACACTATACTATGGTTTTTAGAACAACTTATATATTTCAAAAGTATCTATAAACCCAAGGGAGACACAGACAATTAACTTGGGAGGTGGCTTGTGGGAAAGAGAACAACAAAGAGTGAGACTGAATGCTTTTCTTGAAGTTTGTAACTCTTGTATCAAGTTTGAAGAAGAGGACTTTATAAGTTACTCTTTCTCTGAGATGAGTGATTTTCCAAATTATCACAGCTAATGAACCAGATTCTTACCCCCACCTAATGTCTGTGCCACCCTCCAAGTAGAACCATTGTTCATTGAA
>NW_022196896.1:138007343-138017032 GCF_008632895.1 Mastomys coucha | reverse complement strand
CACTCTGTAGACCAGGCTGGCCTCAAACTCAGAGATCCACCTGCCTCTGCCTCCCAAGTGCTGGGATTCAAGGCGTGCGCCACCACTGCCCGGCCCACACACCGTTTCTTAAATGAATGCAACCTGTTCTCTGTGGGCTGAGAATAAATTCACTCACTCAAATCAAATAGCTTTGACCATAGCAGGAAGTCTGTATCCAAAAATTGTGCCTACAATTCATTCCTTGGAGCAGCAGAACTGTCAGCTCTCAGCTTAGCTATGATGGAGGTAAAATTCTTTGGTGATGTGAGGGTCATTGAAGTACAGCCTTATTACAATGAAATCCAATGTCTAAAAACTGCTCTTATTTTGGGCTTGTACTATAGTAAGAGCCAAGAATTTAAACTCTACTAAATACAAAACAAACAAACAAACAAAAAGACTTTATATATTTATGTTCATTTAAGAAAATATTAGTAGTGATATATTATTTTGAAATATACAGTTAATATGTTTGGAGTTATTTAAAATTTATATTGAGAAAAATGTATGTATTTTCAGTATTGATGTAGACAAGCATCTACATAAGTCTGTTAAATTGATTGTTGTTTTATATCAAACAACTTTTATAATACTCATTTTTATTGTTATAATATTTTATAAATTTTAAGGAATATGACAAAAAAGATATTGTAAGTATTGAAGGGGGGTCTCTGAGAGGAGTTGGAGTAAAAAGGGAAACAATAATGTGATTTAATTCTATTTACTTAAAATATGTTTTTAAATGTTAATAAATTCAGATAAATTGAAATCATGTAACTTTTTTCATCAGAATGCAATAAAAGTTAAAAAAAAAAAAAAGACTAAACCAGAGAACAAAGTCTCTATTGGACTTTTTTGCGACTTCCTTTGTCAATGTAAATAGTATAAATCTCTTTACCTTAGCCTCAGATGGACTCTTCAGACAAGAGCAAAAGCAGTCATATTCTTTGCCAAAATATCACAAACAGTCTCTGGGCTATATACTGAAATTCTCCACTGAAACCTCTTGAAATAGGCTTCCACAGTTCAAATCACTCTCAGCAACAAAGGTTTCTATATTCCAACTAGGATGGCCCATTAAGCCCCACTTAAAGCATTCCACTGCTTTCCAAATCTACATTCTTCCAAACATAAACATAGTCAGGCCTACCACAGCAATACCCCAGTCCCTAGTACCAACTTCTGTCTTAGTGTTTTACTGCTGTGAATAGACACCATGACCAAGACAACTCTTACAAGGACAACATTTAATTGAGGCTGACTTACAGGTTCAAAGGTTCAGTCCATTATTATCAAGGTGGGAGCATGGCAGCCTTCAGACAGGCATAGTGCAGAAGTTGAGAGTTCTATATACTCATCTGAAAGCGACTAGGAGAAGACTGACTTCCAGGCAGCGAGGACGAGGATCTTAAAGGCCACGCCCACAATGACACACCTACTCCAACAAGGCTACACCTCCTAACAGTGCCACTCCCTGGGCCAAGCATATACAAACCATCACATATACCCAGAAAAATTTTAATCATCATAAATGGATAATATACTCTATGATAAAGTCAAATTTAAACAGCATCTAGCTACAAATATAGCCCTACACAAGGTGCTAGAAGGAAAAATCCAAACCAAGGTGTTTACAAAAAACAGAGGAAAATATTGCCTGGTTTATTCATACAAAACTTCAAAAGTAATGAGACACTAAGCAGATGATTTGCCTTTTGAAAAAACCAAACTTAAGACATAAGAATTATTGTTTTAAGCTTTTAATGACCTGTGGAGCTAGTGGCAAATAATGAATATTTAATTAAATAACTAGTTTTAATGGAAATACATGTAAATATCTCTGTTGTAACTCCTTATTTAATTAATGATTTGAATTTATGTTTGAACTTGTGGACTTTTGAAGAAAGATACTTGGAATACCATGTGATTAAGTATCCTTAAAAAGTGTAACTAAGAACAACAATAGTCAAGGTTTTCTCAATGACATTAGAACATGGTTCCTCTTTTTCTTTCTCCTAGAAATAATGATTAGACTCTGTTCAAAAACAAACAAACAAACAAACAGAAGAAATAAATAATACCACTTTATCAGCAAAACCAAAAGAAGGAAAACATACATACATACACACACACACACACCACTGTGACAGTTCTTTATTAAGTGTATAACCCTTTAACTATTGCTATTGTCTTCATTCATTTACCAGAGTGTCCTCCTGAGGCACCCAGCTTGTCTTCAACACATGACCATTTAGGTTATTTTATAATTTAGGCCAACATGAATATAGTGCAAAAAACATGAGAATTTTGATAATTCTTAAAACTAATTTCAAATGCATGGAAAATTATACTGAGAAGATTGCTGGGATGCATAATAATTCTGTTATTTTATGAGAACTCTGTATAATGTAGGTTCACATAAACTTGGATAGAATGAGAATGTGTGGAGAACACAGTTTACTTTGTTGTTTGTGGTAATGGGATTGTGTGGGTGTAGGTACTGTGTCCAAATGCATTCAAATACAGACACTGAATATGAGCAATTCTATATCAACTATTATAAGGCAACATGGTTTTAACTAATTTTAGTTGATATCTGTGAAGAATCCAATCTACAGCTATCAGAGTTTGTTTTACATGCTAATACATAATCTTGTGTCACAATTCAGATTAATTGTTGAATTCCGGACCATGTTTTATTTTCACTTTTTGTTTTCTCAATTAAATCATACTTGGTGGGATTGTTTTTATGTCACCATAACACTGTATTCTGTGTCACTAAACTCTATACTAAAGTCCTGTTCCTATGGCTTTGTTCATTATTTCACATTTGTTTGTTTCACACACTTACTATAGTTTGCTAAATAAATGATAATGTAGAATAATATCTTTTAATCTTTTATGCTACAGTAAACAACACCACTAAAGTGATGTACTAAACAAAACAAAACAACAACAAAATGTTGTCTATGTCCAATTTGCAGCATAAATTCAATACAATCCAAAGAAATTCCTAACAATTTATAACGGGAAAGCTTATTCCAAAGCTATATGCCATGTGAAAAATTCAGACTTCTCAATAAGATTAGTGACACAATGTGATTTCTAACCACAAAGCTCACCAATCAAGAATGTGTTCAATGTTTATGAAAGAATGAGGGAATGGAGAGAACAAGCCTAAAACATAAGCATAAAAATAGTCAAGTTTTCATTGAAAGACCTAAGGAAACTCCATCAGGAAAAATGGTAACTTGACCAATGTTTCCTTTGTAAAGTATACAAATTAAATAAACACAGACTTCACAGTGCCTACAAAAACAACTCAAAGTGAACCTCGAAACAGTTATATATCTGACCCCCCAACTACTACTGATCTCTCTTCCAAACAGAGAGACCCCATGCTCTAGAGCTCTCCTGTATGGAGGTGATCAGAAAGATGGACTATAGCTCTGCAGCTCCTAATGCCCCCTTTGTGGTTTCAGGCAAACCTATCCCTACTGAAGCATATATACAAAACAATGTTGAAGAGTAATTTAATGTCTGCTTCCAGCCACATGGGTTATGGCACAAGATGGGGAAGCTGCCCTATCCATACCTAGGAAAACTCTACATCTCAGAAACTCCTTTTGTACCCTGAAACTGAATTTCCCTGAATCATGCCAGAGTGGATGGTGGTAGTGGAAAGGTAAAAAGAATCTAATCAAGTTTTGCTGAAAGATGATCCCCATCACCTCCTTTCTTCCACTTCCAAAACTATTTATAAAATTTGTCACACACACACACACACACACACACACACACACACACACACACACACACACGCGCGCGCAAACAAACAACTGAATGTGGAATGAAAGGTTCAGAATTTCTAGAAACCAGACCCTTAGTTTTCCAATCTGTCTTCCTACTGTACACCAAAACCAATGCCTGTATGTGTACACTGGATAGTGACTTATAAGCACCACTGCTTTCCACTGCCAGGGCTAAATAGGCTCCTCCTTTCCCCCACCCCAACATACTCCCAAGGAATCCACACTAATTGATTACCTGATTACTATTTGCTAATGCCAACTACTGTAAAAGCAGGAAGGCTATCACCTTCCTTTCTCCCTGTCCCTTTCTGTGCTGTGACTAGACCAGCTTCAAAGTTGGTTAATGAACTCAATTCTTACACAGGTCCGTCTTTGTAATTCCTGCAAAAAGCCATGGAGGTTAGAGGACACTCATTCACTAATGTCTTTTCCTTTGTACTGACCAGCCAGGGCCCAGCCTGAAAAGAGTTGCAGGATTTTCTTCCAGGCACAGAGCAGCAAAGGCAGGATTAGGTGTTCAAAGCAAACCTTAACTACACAGCATAGGGAAAGGCTGAGCTACAGGAGATGTTGCTCTAATCAGAAACAAATATGGAAGCACTTGAGCAAAAGGAATAAAATTATTATTTTTTTAAAAGATTTATTTATTTTATGTATGTGAATACACTGTCCTCTCTTCAGACACACCAGAAGAGGACACCGATCCCATTACAGATGGTTGTGAGAAAAAACTTCCCAGAAGATGCCACCTAAGTGATGCTGGTCTCTTCTTAGTCACCGCTAGTTTCTTAGCTCCAGCTAACCAGCATCAATAGTCCCAGTAATGTAAAATTTTCACTTTAGTAGTTCTGGTATCTTGTAAGTCACAGCTGATACTTCAGCCCCAGCTAACCAAAACCACAGAATCTTCACAATCAAAACAACATGGCCCTGATAAGAGTCTTTAATCTTCCCTCTGAAATTTCACAAGCCAAGCCCCCATTTTCTGCACTGTTCTCAACATGATCTTCCAAGCTCCTACAGAACATTCTACAGAGTTCTTAGCTCAAAGTTCCAAAGTCCTTCCACAGTCCTCCCCAAAACATGGTCAGGTTGTCACAGGAATACCCCCACTATGCTGGTATCAATTTGTCTTAGTCAGGGTTTCTATTCCTGCACAAACATCATGATCAAGAAGCAAGCTGGAGAGGAAAGGGTTTATTTAGCTTACTTCCACATTGCTGTTCATCACCAAAGGAAGTCAGGACTGGAACTCAAGCAGATCAGAAAGCAGGAGCTGATGCAGTAAGATGTTTCTTACTGGCTTACTTCTCCTGGCTTGCTCAGCCTGCTCTCTTTTTAGAACCCAAGACTTCCAGCCCAAGGATGGCACCACCCACAAGGGACCCTACGCCCTTGATCACTAATTGAGAAAATGCCCCACAGCTGGATCTCATGGAGGCACTTCCCCAACTGAAGCTCCCTTCTCTGTGATAACTCCACACATAGGTATACTGACTTTGGAAAAGAGTACACCATTTCCTGGTAGAGGGAATGGCATTAATAAGATAGTGTTTGACCTTGTTCCTATGTGCAATGTTAGCTTCTAAGATCTGTAACCTGACAAACACAGCTATATAGCTAATGGTTTGTATCTCAAATTTCTGATCTGACTTATCTATACCAACAAAGATTGCATATAGCTTCCTTGGTAATTTGATATTCACTGGCTCAAGCTAACCTACCCAAATTATACACCCTCCAAATCTGGTCTGTTTTCCTTCACATTATATGAATTAACACATGCTGGGAAATTACAAAATTACTCACGCTGCTTGAATCTTTCTTCATAGAGGTGGCCCCTGCAGCTGACTCCCTTAAATTTGGTCTGTGATCTAGTTATTGTTTCACTGTGCAGTGTACACTGTTCTTCCTGTTCTGGTCTGAGGACAGAAGCCAGGCTCCACATGAAAATCCTTTTCCTGTTACTGCAAGGGGCGGTTCACACTCAAATGAGTAATTTTAAAACTCTGTTGTGGTACAGCCCTTTAACTAAAAAATTTAGGAAGCTTAATCAGGAGGAAAGCAAGGTCATTGCCCTGGGGAGCAACAGACTGGGATCAAGGTGACCCAAGTAAACAGAGCTTTAACCAGAAACATTTTTCTAAAAGGCTGAAGATGCAGCTCTCCTAGAACTAATATGCCTTCCCAGGGAGAAATCACTGCACACACAATTAAAAGATTACTTAAGAAAATCTCTTTAGGGGGCTGGAGAGATGGCTCAGCAGTTAAAGAGCACTGTCTGCTCTTCCAGAGGTCCTGAGTTCAATTTCCAGCAACTACATGGTGGCTCACAACCATCTCCAATGGAATCTGATGCCCTCTTCTGGCATGCAGATAGAGCAATCAAACAAAATAAATAAATAAATCTTAAAAAAAGAAAAGAAATCTCTTTAATGACAGGATGCATTCAACTCTGGCTAATGCTTAAAGAGGAGCCAGCTGAGAATAGATTTTATTTTCCACCAATGCTGTCACCCATATGGACTGGAGACTGCAAGTCTAGCAACTTAAGACAGACATTTACACAGCAAAGATATTCCCAGAATTATTTCTGAAGTACACCAGTGCCTTGACATAACATCAGTGACAGGTTCCTAAGTAGAAGGTCCCAAAGGATGAAAAAGAGAGGAAAAGTAGAAGGTAGAAAGTATAAAAGCTGGGGTGGGGAGGCCTTTATAGCAATATAAGCTATGTCTTATATTAAGTAAGCCTTTTAAGAATATTAGTTACAGGGAGAAAATGGAAAGAAATGAGAGACTTTTATGAAGTCATCAGAAACTATCACACAATGGGACAAACTCTGGAGGAGTCTAATAAATCAGTGCTGTACAAGGAGAATTCACAGTATCTCAAGAACATTACTGACCAAGCCTACAGTAGCCATGGGACTGATATCCACAGCCCCATGTGGTAGAAAGAGTTGGGTTCTGAGGATCTGGAGCAATGTTTCCTCAAAGGCCCTGACCCCAGACCATTACCAGCTCTCCCATGCATATTCCTGGCTTTAGAAAGGAACTCTATTTTATTCTCAATACATTGAGGTCTTAGGGAAAGCTCCCAAAACCTAGGCTCCAGGCTGTTATTAGCTCTGCCAAGCATGTTCCTGGGTTTGAGATGGAACTGTTATGCTCCATACAGAGGGTCTCATGGAAAGGCTTGCCTGATCAGGCCAGCCCTCAACACAACAGTGTTTTTCCTTCTCAAATGGTAGTCTTTCCCATGTGTAGAACTATGCTTTTCTCAAGAAGAAAACTGGGCCTTTAGGCATACCAGGCCTTAATGATGGTTGGTACCCTGTAATGCCCCCTTGAGCAGCTTGTTAGAAGCCTATTCTTTGATATGAGGATTTGCCTAGTGGCTGGTTGTAATTAAGGGGTGTCTCCTTTGTCATAGTTTCTGGGCAATTCTGGTGAACAAACGTGTATCATAACATCCTAGTCTATAACTGGCTAGTTGGCATACTATTTATCTGAGGGGTGTTTTGGAGGCAGTCCTCCCTCTGTTAAATTCTACTTGGTGTCACTATTTCCTAAGTATTGGTAAATCCTTTACATCATCAATTCTACTCTTCTACTCTTCTATTCTCAGGTCAATATTGGAGTGTTATCCAAGATATAAGATGCCTTTTACAACCTCTACAAAAATAACTCCAAATGGATCTTACACCTAAATGTTAAATGCTAAGGGCAGAACTTATAGAAGGCATTAAAGAAACTAGGGCTTTCCTAAGTTTGGCATCCTGCCAGTGACATTTCTACACACGAGCCCCTGCTCCAAATGCTTTGCGCAGATGCACCCTCCCACCCCCCACCCCACCCCATAGCGAAGTTCTTCAGAGGCCACTGCCTGGTCCAGGAGGTACTGGTGGCTGCATCAAGCCCCAGGAAGGACCCACCATACCACCCCCCACTGCTGAGCAGCATGCTCCTCCCCGATGTGGGCAGTGGCTCTGCGCTCACCATGTCACGACTTCAGTGTTCCTCTGAACTCTCCTCACAGCACTCAGCAGCAGCACTTAAAGAACAACACAAGAACTACTCGTGCCCGCTCAGCTACAGGGAACCTGCAGCACGGCATCCGGAAGAACCCTCCTTGTCATCTGACTGGCAGGTCGGCCTGGAGTCCCTGATTGGCCTGTGAGTCTTGAGTGACATAAGCACCTCCCTTCGGGGTACGGTGTGCCGAAGGGCCACAGCATAGTGGTTTACGTCTTGGCTCCCAGTCCAGAGCCAAACCTTTTCCCGATCGGCCGAGGTATGCATTTCAGTTGCTCTTGTGCCCACCCTCCAATAGCCTACCAGTCTGTCTTCCCACACGGTCCCAGGGAAAACCCACCACTCCAGCTCCTGCTGCTCTGTTGCCTCAGATCCACCAAGCTTGTCTAAGCTTTCCTCATAGCACTTCCCCTTCTTCCTCCTAGAATCAAGTTGGATAGCTTCCATAGCCCTTTACTCAACTTGCAGTAGAGTTATTAATCTGTCGCACAAGCGGAAGGGTACCCAGAATATTAACAATTAAAGAGGGATTTTAGGAAACAAGATTTTCGTTTTGAGGCTTCATGCTGGTTTCAGGTAAACTTTTCACCTGGTAGGTATGAGACAAGCCTGGGAGTAAAGCAGGAAACAGATGACAAACGCTGGGGAGTACTACTGTTAGCCAATACATTTTCCTCAGTGGGAAGGTGGATAAAAACAACGCCACACAATTGTATTAGTAAAGTTTCTCAAGATGAACAGACCTGATAGAATGAATCCATGTATGTAAAAGGTGAATTTATTAGAATGATTCACAGGCTGTGGTCCAACTAGTAAATGGCTGTCTGCTAATGGAAAGTTGAAGAATCCAGTTGTGGTTCAGTACATGTTACTGTATATCTCAGCTGTTGTTCAGTATATACCAGAATTTTGAAGAGGTAGGGCAAGCAGACAAATAGATACAATTTTCATATATGTACTTTATATGTGTAGGTTGTCACCAGAAGTTGTGGCCTAGATTAAAGGTAGATCTTAACATCTCAAAAGATCCAGATTAAAGAAAGGTTTTCACATTTCAAAAGCTATAATTAAGAAAAATGGCCCACAGTACCCAACTCTTTGGATTTTAGCTAATTCCAGATGTAGACAATTTGACTATTGTCTTAGAGTTTCTATTCCTGCACAACATCATAACCAAGAAGCAAGTTGGGGAGGAAAGGGTTTATTGAGCTTACACTTCCACATGGCTGTTGATCACCAGAGGAAGTCAGGACTGGAACTCAAGCAGGTCAGGAAGCAGGAGATGATGCAGAGGCCATGAAGGGATGTTCTTACTGGCTTGCTTTTTCTGGCTTGCTCAGCCTGCTCTCTCTCTCTTTTTTTTCTTAGTCAGTGTTTAGAAAATAGTATTTTTAATCATTTTATTTAAGCCACAATTTACATAAAACTAAACATACAAACTTTGGTATACAGTTCATAGAACTTTGAAATATTAATAAATGTAGTATTTACCAATTGAATTAAGACATGAAGCATTTCTGTTAGTCAAAGGTATTTTTTAATGTTTCACTGAATCTCTGTTCCAAAGTCAATCATTACTATACTAAATTTATATGACAATAAATTAATTTTGCCTGACCTTACCTTCATAAAAGTACTATTTAGCATATTACACACACATGTGGCATGCAGGCATGCATGCATGCACTTGTATAATTTAATGTTAATCTGAGTATTTAACTATTTTGTTGAATGCATCAGTAGGCTGATGGTAAGACTGCAATGTACGAACTGAGTGCAGGGTCCCCAGTGAAGGAATTAGAGAAAAGACCAATGGAGC
>NW_022196896.1:137990176-138007023 GCF_008632895.1 Mastomys coucha | reverse complement strand
ATTAAAAAAAAAAAAGACTGCAATGTAATCAACTATAGTGATACAATAGTCAGTCCTACTGGGCTCCCTCTTCCAACTCTGTATTGCTCTTCCTTATTCTCACTCTTGAAAAGGCACAGGAACTGTTTTCACTTTTCTCCATTTTATGACTAAAATCAAAGTGCAACAAAAGCTATTCCAGGAAATCTTATCTGAAAAAGCATGTGAGGAGCCATATTCAAGCATGACCCACCACTGCAACCTGACTGTCCACAAACAAAATCTTCTCTAGGAAAGCTTTATTGTTTCCTACCTGCAACTCTGTCAACAACAACTTTGTCACCTATTTTAATGCTGTTTGTAGATAACAAAACAAAGAAACAAGTATTTAGAATAAGAAACTGTACCATGTGAGCCTCAGACTTCTTATTTTGCATGGGAAATCTTCTTAATGTACCCTTTTTAATGAGAGTATAGCCACATTTCTATAACAAATTATGGATTTTTTTAAGGTGTTTATTGTAGGAAGGTAGAGAGAGGGAAAAGAGTAGAGAGGTAGATGCTGGCCATGGCCATGTGGAAAGAAGGTGAAGGGAGAGGGAGCAAGAGGGCAAGAGACAAGAGAGAGGCAAGAAAGCAAGAGAGACAAGAGGTAAAAGAATAAGAGTAATTTTGGATTATTTTAATTTGAACTATGACGGTATAGAAATATGAAAATTATGACATTGCTGAAAGTATCATTGTACATTGAATCAGGATCAATATTTCTCCCATTGTTATCTTTACCCTCATACCCTCGAATTTTGTTAACAGTTTTAGTTATATATGCCAGTTAATGCTCTTTGACCACTGCATAAATTAGACTATGATTGACACAATGTGTTTGTAAAGACACATTAATTTATTTTTTTCTGGATTCATAATTGCTACATTTAAAAAAATCTATCCTTTCTCTGTCTTAACAGAGTATAACATATTTTTTAAATCACTTAAGGATTTCTAGTTGATTAGAGGACTCATTAGGCTCCAGTGACTTTTGACTTTTTTAATGAAAAGGAAATCCCAAACTGTGGGTTACTTATATGATACTCAGCCTGCTCTCTTATAGAGCCCAAGACCTCCAGCCCAGGGATGGCACCACCCACAAGGGGCAATTGAGAAAATGCCCCACAGCTGGATCTCATGGAGGCACTTCCCCAACTGAAGCTCCCTTCTGTGATAACTCCAGCCTGTGTCAAGTTGACACACAAAACTAGCCAGTACAACTATCAAGAATAGTCATCATAACTGCCAAGACAGAAGAACTGAGAAAGATTTATTTTTCTTGTGACAGGCAAGGAGAATATAGAAGTCATTTCCAAAAAGATGGTTTTCGTCAACGAAGGAAGCATTGGGATTCATTCTATTTAGGAAGTCTGGATACATTCCCATATAGATTTGCCTACTCCTAAGCATGTTTAGTTAAAATAAAGCCTCTTCTAAATTCGGTCACAATGTAAAAGCAGAGATATTTACAGGTAATCTTAGCTTCAAGTCATGGAGAAACATATGTAAATTATAAAAATGATGGACAGAAATGCCTATGGAATGTCCACCTTATACTGCAAGGTCTTAGCTGAAAAAACAAGTAAATGACCCTGGTAAGGTAGATTTCTCAAGAGCCAATGCTACCTGTTAATCATGATGCATGATCTAACAGATAAATGTATCAATGCCACAATTCTCACATATACAAAGGACAGAGAACACAAATTCAGAAAACACCAAGAAAAAATCACCTGTCAGCACTGGGCACACTATTCTTAGAGGAATAGCTATGCTGAGCTATTATAACCTCACAATAAGTCTGTTTCAGCCTTGTGAGCAGGTCCACAGCTGCCTCCATGCAGGACCAGGAGTTCATTTTAACTAGTCCTAGCTTCTGTTTGTCTCAAGGCTCTCACATCACTGTGTACAATTCTATATTTTTAAGCTTTATTTTTAGTTTATATAGTGTGTGTTTGCCTGCATGTGTCTGTGTGCAGTACTACCAGAGGCTAGAAGAAGGCAGGAGATGCCTGGGACTGGAGTTATAGCAAATGGTTAGGTACCATGCAGTTCCTGGGGATGGAACTTATGTCCTCTATAACAACACTCATTGCTTTAAACTGCTAAGTTATCTTTCTACCTGCTTTTTAAATTAAAAATAAATCTATCTATCTATCTATCTATCTATCTATCTATCTATCTATCTATCTATTTATCTATCTATCATTAAAATATATTGCATCATTTTCTCCATTCCTATCCTCTCCCCATCCCTTCTCAAATTCTTTCCAGCCAATTTCTTCCTTGTTAAGTATGTGTGAATAAGTATGCTCAAATATATGAATAAAACTTGCTGAGTCCATTTCTGACAGTTGTGTGTATATGGTTTCAGGACTGACCACATTGCACTGGAAAGCCAAATAGGGACCTCATCTTTGACTGAGGCTAATTCTCTCACTTACAGGAGAGCTCCACAGGGTATTTGAGGCAAAATGTCCTTACAGCCACAGGTCACTAGAGACACCAGGAATGTCAAACATGCAGAGGCATCTTCTCAATGAAGAAGATAAAATGCATGCATTCAATACAAAACACTAACACTGACCCTGACCTGACACTAACCCCTCATACTCTGACCCTGACCTTCACTCCTAACCTCTAACCCCTTACCCTGACCCTGATCTTAACTTGCTGCTCTAACCCTATTTTCTAATATGGTGTCCTGCTCTACTTTCTACTCTTGAGTGCCTTATGATTCTGAAAGTCAGGATTCAACACACGCTGCCTTGCACTTCCATTTCTTGGCAGTGCCTCTCCCTGTCTAGGCTGAGATCTTCAAAGAGATCTCTGCAGAGCAAGGGTTTGGGCACTGTGCTTGTCTGGTGTTCATAGTCTGATGATTATGGCTACACACTCCCCAGTCAGACAATTGTCCTCCCATGCTATGAGAAAAAAAAAACCCAAAACAAGCAGTGAAACAGAACAAAAGGGGAATACACAGAAAGCAGAGCAGACCCTCTTTGAAGTGCTTAAACTAACTGCATCCCAGAAGTGAAGTGGAGCAGAAGGTGTGGATGCTGGTGTTGCACTTCTGTGAATGTCTGAGGAAGAGAACACACAAACAGGTTCATCCTCCATGATCAAGTGCACCTTCTCATCCTGATCTGCTACTACATCTGCATCTGTCTGTCTTTTCACCTAATTCCACCCTTCTTTCACTGACCTCTGAACAATGGCCCAATTTGTGTCCTGGACTTCTTTCTAAATTTCTTCCCACCTTTCTTTTCAATCTTTTGTCTGAAAGGGATGTGGTTCCTAGGCCTTGGAAGAGGATACAACTGTACATTTGTTCCTGTGTGTGACTGAAAATTTCCACTATGAAAAGGTAAAAACTGTGTTGGGGTATTTACAGCAAATCACACTCAAGACACTAGAAGCCGGGGCTCGGGGAAGGGGAGGGCAACAGAAGCAGAGTGAGGACCAAGATGGAGAGGGTGTTATGGAGAAAAGGACAGAATAGGCAGACAGCAGACCTAGGTTCTTAGTAAAATGCACTTACTGCCTCTCATGCAGGGCCAGCTTCATGCACCTGCATACTTCCTTCAATGCTTTGGTGCTACCGTCTTGAAACTCTTAATACTTTTTAGACATTGAGACCACATTCTAATTTTGTTCTGGGACTTGTAAATTATATGGATGGATCAGCTTTTGGGGTTCATATTAGGAGTCCATCAGAGACCCTTTCCCTGGCCTCTCCTAAAGTAAGCCCCAAATATAAATGACCTGCTATCCAGTTTCTAGATAAAGCATAAGTGTGTAATAGCAGAATCCACCCTATCCTAATGTTGGAACACCACAAAAGTTTGCTGAACAACCTATATATTGCTGTATTTGTTAGAGGCTATGCTGAGTGCAGTGGAAATTTAAAATAAATTTTTGATATATCGATATGTTGATGAATAATTAAATTTATACTATAATAGCCTAAGCAGGTTAGGCTCAGCTTCATGATGAAGTTACTAGGGGCAAAATTTCCTCATACTATAGTTGAACTTGAATTCTATTCATAAAAATTTTGCTACAACCATGTAGTAAGAGCCAAAACTAATAATTTTAGTTTATCCTGAAGTTTGTAAAGAAATTCTTTTTTTGGGGGGGGGAGGGAGGTTCAAGATAGGGTTTCTCTATGTGGCCCTGGCTGTCCTGGAACTCACTCTGTAGACCAGGCTGGCCTTGAAGTCAGAAATTTGCCTGCCTCTGCCTCTCAAGTGCTGGGATTAAAGGTGTGCACCACCACCACCACCACCGGCTTATTTATTTATTTATTTTGAGTAAAGAAATTCTTTATTTTTAAAAGATTTATTTATTTATTTTATGTGTTTGAGTACACTGTAACTGTACAGATGGCCGTGAACCATCATGTGGCTGCTGGGAATTGAACTCAGAACCTCTGCTCGCTCTGGCTCCACTCGCTCCTGTGTAATACACTGTAGCTGTCTTCAGACACACCAGAAGAGGGTGTCAGATCTCATTACAGGTGGTTGTGAGTCACCATGTGGTTGCTAGGATCTGAACCCAGGACCTTCGGAAGAGCAGTCAGTGCTCTTATCCGCTGAGCCATCTCACCAGCCCCTGAGTAAAGAAATTCTTGACCCACCTCCCAACTATACTATATTTTAGGGTTCAATAAAACATTTTAAAATTTGCATTATGTGATTTGACTCACTCAGAAAATCTAATGAAAGGACGAGGTATCTGCAATCCTTCATCTTACAGATTACTTCAGCTCACTCATCATACTACAACTATGTCATGATTACAGAACTTGCAAGCCAAGAGTAACAGCTGACATATTTTCTTCTGACATTCTCACTCTGTCACAGGGACTCTGAAGTCCAAATGTACAAGATCATGAGACAATTACTACATGGCCATGATTTTTACTGAACTTGATATCTTTTTAAAAATTATTATTACATTATTTATTTTAGGAGAGAGAGCATAAATGCCATTGCCCCTGTGTACTGGTCAGAGTACTACCTGTAAGAATTGGTTCTCTCCTTTGACCACCTTGCCCCCCCCCCCGGGGTTAAAACTTAGGTTGTCAACCTTGGCAGTAAGCCCTTGAACTTGAGCTCTTAAGTCAGGGAACTTTGTGTGGGGGAAGTGTAGGGGAAGAGGATAGTTCTTGGGGCTGAACTTTGGGCCTAACAAATACTAAGCAAGTACTCTTAACACTGGGCTACAACTTCAGGTCTCTGTTTTGTCTGAGACAGGGTTTCTTAATATAGCTCTGGCTGTCAACTTGCTATGTAGACCAGACTAAGCTCAAACCCACAAACATTCACTAGCTTCTGCCTCCCAAGTGTTACATATTAAGGGATTAAAGGTGTGTACCACCACTTCTAGCTGGGTCTGTTTTACTTGCTATTTTGAGGCAAGTTTTCACTAAATTGCCCATGAGGTTATATCTTTTGAAGTTCCATCTCACCACCACAACAAAGACTAAGTTTCCAATACATGAATTTTGGGAGGTGATGGGGACAAACTATATCTAAATAGCGGGCTAGACTTACTCAGAGATGATATATTATCAAGTCCATCATGACCACAATTATGTCCATGCCTGAACTTGAGGAAATTAGCTAAGAGGTTGAAGTCTATCTGCAAATCTCAGCTGAAATCACAGACATTAACTTATTAGCTTTCATATATATACATATATATGAAATATATATATATATTACTATTTATTTCATTTGTATGGGTATGTCACTTGCATGCCTATTTGTGTATCCTATGGTTACAGTTCCATGAAGGCCAGAAGAAGCAACACATTCTTTGGAACTCAAGTTCCACAGAGCTGCCATGCGGGTGCTGGAAACTGAACCCAGAGCCTGAGGAAAAGCAAGAAGTGCTCTTAGCCACTAAGCCATCTCTCTAGCCACCTCTTGCTATCTTTTTAAATTAAGATGACATGGCTTCAAGGCCTCCTTAATTACTGACAAGCTATTGATAATATTTTATAATCTATTAAATTTCAAGCCATATAGTAACTTGATTCACATGAAATACTTAATCCTAAGGACAAAATGTAGCTGTGAAGACAGATGAAGTAATTAGAAAAAGAACTTTCATAGAAACCTCAGCTATTTTTACAGAAATTAAATTCAGCAATGAAGTTTTGTTCTCAGAAACAATATGTAAAAGGGGAGTGTGGATTAAAGGGGGGGAATGAGCATGAGAAACCAGCCTGTTCCATTTTGTAATCAGGAGCCACTTTGATATGATAGTTATTTTGTTTCTATTTACTATATTAAGTATTTACTATACTCAAGTTTATATATTTTTTTATAATGTGGGCTATGCCCTACCCCCAGTAACCATAGAATGTATTGTAAGCCAACCTCCTGAAGCCACCATTCTTGGAAATATTTTATATCTATTGTTCCATGAACCACTTTCCTTAACTGCCTAGTCTCACTTCTATAACCATGCTTACATGTAACCCCATCCCCCACCTTGTGGTTATGTCTAATAAAGAGGGTATGGGAAATTGACTAAAGCTGGTCTCATTAACTCCGAGTTATGGGAAAACAGCCTTGGATTTGCCTCTGATATGTACATGGATAAAGCTTTCTTTAATTTGGCCATAATTTGGATCAGAAGTTCAGGGACACCCTCAGCTACACCATGGTTTCATTTAAAAAAAAAAAATTGTTGAAATGTAATGTGTGGATGTCAGCCATGACTTAAAATGGCTCTGACCTTGAATAACAGTGAATTCGGGGTATATAGAGTCAGTGTAAAGACAGCCAGATTCTCATGACTAGTTCTTCATGAGCTGTGTTCTTTTCCTGAGAAAAGTACCCAATATTCTGTATCCTTTAATAGCTAGCCAGTTTCTGTCAGGATAGGACATTCTGGCTTATGCATATGGTTTGTAGTTGTTTATAAATGACATTAGTCTGTAACAGAATAGTTGGAGCTTTGCTCTGAGTTGACCTATTTTCCATCAGAGCTAAGAGCTTTTCAATTAAAATGTAACTTAATCATCAGGTAGAGAAGACACCTGATGATTAAGGCATGGGCTGGTGTCTTAGTCAGGGTTTCTATTCCTGCACAAACATCATGACCAAGAAGCAAGTTTGGGAAGAAAGGGTTTATTTAGCTTACTTCCACATTGCTGTTCATCACAAAAGGAAGTCAGGACTGGAACTCAAGCAGGTCAGGAAGCAAGAGCTGATGCAGAGGCCATGGAGGGATGTTACTTACTGGCTTGCCTCCCCTGGCTTGCTCAGCATGCTCTCTTATAAAACCCAAGACTTCCAGCCCAGGGATGGCACCACCCACAAGGGGCCATACCCCCTTGGTCACTAATTGAGAAAATGCCCCACAGCTGGACCTCATGGAGACACTTCCCCAACTGAAGCTACCTTCTCTGTGATAATTCTAGCCTGTGTCAAGTTGGCACACAAAACCAGCCAGTACAGCTGGATTCTCAGTGCTGGTTTTGTAACTGTTCCCTATGTCCAGTCAGAGTAATGAAAAACTCTGGTTTACAGTTTGTCCAGAAACAAGACCAACTTCTATTCTTTTTCCCCCATTTTGTTTTTTGAGACAGTCTCAAAGTATCCTAGGCTGGCCTTGAACTCATGATGTAGCTGAGGGTGGCTCTAAACTACTACTTCTTTTTTTTTTTTTTTTCGAGACACTCTGTAGACCAGGCTGGCCTCGAACTCAGAAATCCGCCTGCCTCTGCCTCCCAAGTGCTGGGATTAAAGGAGTGAGCCATCATCGCTGGTGGCCCTAAACTTCTTATCTTCATGCTTCTACTTCCTAGTGCTGGGACTACAGGTCTCTGGCACCTTATGCCCAAGTTTACTTGGTTCTGGGAATCAAATCCATGGCTTTGTGTATGCTAGCAAGCCTCCTCTAACTGATCTACATCTCAGCACTATGAGAATCAACTTCTAAAAGCACTCAAAGGTCAACAGGAGCAGTTCAGGTTCTGCCCTTGTAGAAAAGTACTAAACACATGGTAAGTATGGATGGGCTGGATTCTCTAGTTTACAAAGGAACTCATGATGACCCTACAATGTCAATAGCCAGGGAAGTCATTGCTGTAAATTCTAGAACTGGCTATCATCAGCTCCGTGTGTTGTTTTCAGGTGAATTAGTAAGAGCTCTAACAGTTCTTAATCGCCGGGTGGTGGTGGTGCACGCCTTTAATCCCAGCACTTGGGAGGCAGAGGCAGGCGGATTTCTGAGTTCAAGGCCAGCCTGGTCTACAGAGTGAGTTCCAGGACAGCCAGGGCTATACAGAGAAACCCTGTCTCAAAAAATCAAAATAAATAAATAACATAAAATAAAACAGTTCTTAATCAAGTATCAAATGTAATGAATCTGAAATATGCAATTATTGCATTTAAGCTTGTTGTGGTAGTGTGTTCCTATAATGCCAGAAATAAGGAGGCTGAAGCTGTGAGTTCAAGGTCAGCCTTGGCTACAGTGTGAGATCCTGTCTCAAAAAACACACAGTTATTGGAATATAGCTTAGTTGGTAAAGTGCTTGCTTTCAGTTAGAATATGCAGCACTCATGTAAAAAGCCAGGTATAGCTAGAATCTCAGCTAGGAGAAGGCAGAAAGATAGGAGGAACCTTCAGATTCATTGACCTGGACTCAAAAATAAAGTGAAAGTAATTGAGAAAGACATTGGCTTCCCTTCTAACCTCCACATGCACACACAAATACACATATCATACATATATATTCAAACAACAAAACATCTATAGTATTATTTATATGCCTACTGCATATAAATGAATTTAGATTTACATGTTAGATTTTTATTACACAGTTGAAAGTAACTATCACTTTAACTATAGCATTTAAAAATATTATTTTTCCTTTAGTATGGATAATTTATGCCACTTCTTAAAGTCAAAATAACAAAAAAGCTAAACAACCAGGCCACACAGTGGCTCAGGCCTGTAATCTCTGCACATGGGAAATTGAGACTGGGGAATGTAAGAGGATCAGAGTTCTAGGTCATTTTTGCCTACATATGAGTTCAAAAAGATTCTGGTTCAAAAAAGATCACAAACAATAAAACCACATTTGTTGTTTGTCATGATTAGCACATACATTTAATCTCAGCACTCCAGAGGTAGAGGCTGGCTGAGTTTGAGACCAGCCTGGTCTTTATAGGGAGTTCCAGAATAGCCTACCTAGTGAAACTGTCTCAAAACAATACCCCTCCCATGAGAAGGGGAGGGGGAATGGGGTGAGGATCTTAGTAAGAGAGTGACTGGGGGGAGCTGACATTGGGATATAAAGTGAATAAATAAATTAATGAAAAAAACCCACCCACAAGCCCACCCACATTTGTATAAAGTAGATAAGGTCATTGTTATATGCCCAACCTGCCCTCTAGTGTTTCATTTTAAATGCTACTAAAACGTCTTAATCTCAAAATATCTGTTTAATAGGATTAAGAACTGTGTCATCAAATGAACGGAATAAGACTAAATCTCTGACATGGATGAAAGTCACATCGTAGAAAAGTGAAGGTCCTTCAAGAAGTTAGTGGCAATTTCTCTGGGGAAAGCTGCAATATCAATGGTAAACACATACTATATTTCAAGTCTTGTTTGTTAAATGGGGCATGAACAGAAGAGAACAGTTCAAATGTCATATAAAATGTGATCACTATGTTATTGCTAATATAGCTGCTGTTACATTAGTGTATTAAAATGTATTTAAAATATTAACTAGTGAAGTTTTAATATAACAGTATGCATTAAGTAGATAAATATCTTAAATCTTTTAGATTTAATTTTATTAAAATATGCAGTTGTTTCTATTTATCTTGTCTTGATAAAGTTTAAAGTATTTGTGTTTGGGATATTTATAACTAATGTAAACTATGATTAAAAGAGAGGTCATTATCTCAGAAAAAATTTAACTGCACATTATATATTGTGATAGTAAGAAGTATGAGACTACTCTAACACATCTAAAATCTAAGATGGGAGATAGAGACAGGAGGACTGAGAATTTTGGACATAAAAAGTCTCCCTGACATACTTCAATTCTGCCTTTAGACACCCTTACTGTTGATAAGAAAAGCCAGTGAAATTTAGACTCTATAGTTCTATGATTGCTATTATTCATTGGCTTTGCTTTCTAGTGCATACACATATGAAATTATCATAGTTGTGGTTATTGAGGCAGGGTCTTGCTATGTTGCCCAGGCTGCCTGGAACCACTGTTGGTACCATGCCCAGCTTCATGCACATACTTAGCTGTCAGGAAGAAGGTAAACTAAATAGGACTAAATGAGTTTGTTTGGCTTTGAACTGATAGTTTATGTATCCTTATGTGCCAGACCTTTTAATATGAAATGTCTAAAGTAATTAAGAGAAATTGACGGAAAAGTGCTTTGGACCACCACGTGTTTTCTACTCAAGAGGGTAGCCTCAAGGAAAGCATTAAAGCAGGTTGGTTTTCCCTTCTTAGGAACACTGGACCATGAAGCCACCACTCTTGGTGCTTTCTGTATATCTGATATGGTTGAAATATTGTGACAGTGCACCTACTTGGAAGGAGACAGCTACTACGGATGGAAGCCTGAAGAGTATGTTTGGCTTATCTGCCCTGTTTGCATGTTTGCCTGTCCTGCTGACGTTTATAGGGCCTTGCAATTAAAAGATAAGCATATTCACTACATGTCACAGCAAAAAGTTCTTCAGGACTTAAACCAAGTACTCATGACGTCAAACATCTGGATAAAGTAGCATTCACATATCCATATGTTTTGTATTATGCAGGCGAAACTTGCCAACTTTTTGTCTGTATTTTCTTTTGTATTATCCAGATGTTTGGTATCATCTTGATACATCTTTAATGAACAGTAAAATACTTTCCTAGCATTTAAAAAACTTAAACTATTAAAGTAGTCTGTGTAACTAGTCAAGGGGTAGGTTGTCATAACAGTGAGTCTGGTTGTTCTGTGCCCATTGACTTATGACCTTTGTTTGGTGCATTTAACATTTAGCAAATAAGCTAAAATGGAGTTGAGTTAGAGTCTGTAATTAAATTCAGAGGCAAGAATAATATCAACAGAATGCCACATTTGTTGGGGTCAGTGTGGAAGCCAAGAAAATTCACTTCAGAGAAAGAAACTTGAAATGAAAGCTTTATTTTCTGCATGCACAGGAGGTGGCCAGTTAGGGATCAGAATGGTGTCCCCAAGGGAGATTGTACAACATTTTTATAGGATGGGAACACAAAGTGAGGGAGAGTAGGGTGAGCTGTTGCATTAACCAGTCATATTTTGACACAAAGGGTTACACCAGGAATTTAACATTGATGACTGGGCCTTTATCTGGGCCACCTGGTTTCAGGGTCCTTAGTCAGCTTTTGTAGTCAGGTCCCCTCCTGGACTCTGACCTGGAATCTAGAGTGATAAGAGAACAAAGAAGTGAGCAAGCTGCATGCAGTCAATTAAGACAGGCAGCACACTTATGACTTGTATACCTTAGTTAGATAACAGGATAATGGCAACTTCACCCTTTGAATCCTTTAATGGTTAACAGACAAACATGAAACTTCTGAAGAAGCAAGGATAGGAGTTGAGTTCCAGGGCCTGGAAACATGAACTCAATTTTGTCCCTGCCAGCAAGATGAATTTTGTTCCTGAGATGGCTGAACTCAGGAAACTATCTCTTAACACAGTGGCTAAAGAGAGAACAGAATGGAAGTGTACTTACCAAGGGTCAGTTAATGGTACAAAAGAGACTTCTTGAAGGTTACTAGTTAACCTTGTGTTATATGACATGTGTTCTTAGTCTGTTGGCTTTTAGGGAGGTAAATATAACTGAAAAAGATAAATTGTTCACTGTATTTGAAGTCTTCTGCTGGGTATTTCATATAAGCTGTCAAGAAAATTCAGATTTTTTCTAATAAAAACATATTTGAGTCTCCAGTGATAGAAAAAAATGGATAAAGAAAAACAGGGCTTCCGGAAAATGACAAGACTGAGACCAAATAAGCTCAGATTTATTCAGGAGAGGCAGAAGGCATGCATCAGAGCAGCAAATTTGTCATGGAGGGCTTTAGAGCTAAAGACTCTAAAAGCCTCTAGAGGTTCCAAACTGGTAAAGTTACTGTTTTGTAATATGATCAGGTTAAAAGAAAGTCCAAACATGTCTTGTTTGTTTGTTGTTTTGTTTTTTTGAGACAAGGTTTCTCTGTATAGCCTTGGCTGTCCTGGAACTCACTCTGTAGACCAGACCAGCCTTGAAGTCAGAAATTTGCCTGGCTCTGGCTCCTGAGTGCTGGGATTAACGGCATGAGCCACTACTGCCTGGTCCAAACATATCTTTTAGGTCTTCCAAAGGTAGGAGAGACAGATGTAGAAGAAGAAGTGAAGAAGGCTTTGATTGGCATTAAGCAGATGAAAATCATGATGGAAAGGAGAGAGGAGGAACACGCCAAACTGATGAAAACCTTGAAGAAATGCAAAGAAGAAAAGCAGGTACCATCACTGAAAACTATCTGTTCTTAAGCACATTTGGGCTATAAGAATTGCAACAATAAATATGTGCAATTAATGAGTGACGTCTTTCCCTAAATTACATTTTCTGGAGAGCAGTTTAGTTTAGAGAAGATGGAGAAGGCTTTATATTTCTTATCTAGTCATCTTCCACAGGACGTTCAACACAGGATTTGAGAATTGATACCTGGTTAAAAAGGCTGCTTTTCCAAAATGTTTCATTTTTAGTCTCATCTGAGTTAAGATATTTAATCAAAAATGTTTGGAGAAGTTTTGGTGAGATCAGTGGTTTCTAGTCGCTATTACTGAAATTAAATAAATAAAAAAAATGAGATACCATTCCTAAATACACTTACGGATGAGGATGGTTAAGAATTCAGTATTAAAAAAAAGAAGAATTCAGTATTTGTTTTCTTTATTTTTAAAAGTTTTAAAAATTATTTTATTTATTTATTTACTTATTTTGAGTCATGGTGTTATGTAACCCAGTCTATAGCTGAGGCTGGCCTTGAACTTTTGAACCTTCCACTTCCTAAGTGCTGGAATTATGTGTATGTATCATCATACCCAGTTTTGAACTACATTTTAATTAGTCTTCTAGCTGTTTTGAAAAATATCATCAGATTTGACAGTTCTGATTAGATCACTAGTCTTACCCTGTCACATGGCCAATGATGAACTTATAATGAAGGATTCAGTCTATCTTACTTCTTGATTCCTGCACTTAAATCATGTGTGGGCTTTACCTCTTTGCATTTCTCCCCCTCACACAGCATCCAAGAATCTTTTAAATAGCCTTAGCCTTTGTTGTTGTTTTGTTTTTTGTTTGTTTGTTTTTAGAATTAGTTTAGTTTCAGGTCAGTAAGATGACTCAGTGAGTAAAAAGCACTTGCCATTAAAGCCTGATGACCTGAATTCAATCCTTGGAACCACTTTGTGGAAAGAGAGAATGGACAAGTTATCCTCTGACTTACACATGCATGCTATGGCAACCTGTACTGCACACACATACATAATACATACATACATACATACATACATACATATGTGCATACACACACATACCTACACACACATGCATACATACATACATACATACATAAATGTAAAATTTTGAGTTAGGTTAGTTACAACTAGATAAAAATTCATTAGTCCACCTCAGTCATCATTGTCATAATTAGAAGGCAAGTAAACAGAGAGCTAGAGGAGCCCTGGCCAGCACCTATAGAAAGAAGAGACTTTTTCTAAGAGTCTGTATATAGTTGGCAGGTAGACTGTCTGAGAATACTCTAACAAATCAGAGTATATTAAATAGCACACTGACCCAGCCCATTTAATTACATTCACTTTTTGCATTGTCAGCGGTTATAACAGAAGCTTCTACTACTAAACTACATCACAGTCCAAATACTCACTGTTTGAATTTTTCTGGGTTATTTCTGTTCCAGCAATCCTGAGGAAGCATTTCACTCTAGCACATGCTGCTGGTCCATCATAACTCCTGGAGACTCTCTCCATCATTTTTTTCATTCTCCACATTCTTTCCCTCTCTTCCTTCTCCTCCTCCTCCTCCTCTTGTTCCCTACCTGCAACTGCCAGCCCAGTAACTCAAATTCCACAATTCTCTCTCTCTCTCTCTCTCTCTCTCTCTCTCTCTCTCTCTCTCTCTCTCTCTCTCTCTCTCTCTTTTGCCCTCCCTCCCTCCCTCCCTCCTTTCCCCTCTCCCTTTCTCTCTCTCCCTCTCCCTCTTTCTCTCTCTCCACTCCCCCCTGTAATTGGCTATCAGTTTTATTTAACCAATAGTTTTAAATTGGAGAGCAAGGCTTACACAACAAAGCCTTATTTACATGAGAATCTGCTTATCTTGGAGCAACTAGATCTTCAGGTACTGAATTTTTAGTGTTTGAACATAAGCAGCATCAGACCAATCTCGTGTGTGTGTGTGTGTGTGTGTGTGTGTGTGTGTGTGTGTCCAGGAGACCAGAGGCATTAGATGCCCTGGAACTGCCACTAGATGTGGGTAGTAGAAACCAAAATCTTGCCCACTCCAAGAGCACCAAACCATCTTAATTACTGAGACAATCTCCAACCTGAAACAACCATTCAAGGTTCCCACACTATTCTGAAAAGCCTGAGATGGCATGAAAATACCGTTATCCACAAATCCTGTCTGGGTCATGATGTGCATATGGAGCTCTAGGGTCCTGCTGGGATTCCTTTGTAGGTTATAAGCAAACACCACCTGACTAACCACCCGAAACCTACAATGAGGAACTCTGAAAGAGCCAATTCAGGCATAGGAGATGTAGAAGATTATTAGAGCTGGGCTGATATTTGTGGGATTAATATATTCAGTATAGCATGAGAACCTGAGTTCAGATCCTTAGCACCCCACACAAAAACCTAGAACAAGCACTTAACCCCAGGCACTGGTGCAGAGGGGCAGGGTAGAGACAGGCTGATTCATAGGTCTTGCTGGCTAGTCAAACTCACCAATTGGTGAGATCCAGGCCCAGAGTTTAGTGAAGAAACCCTGTATCAAAAGAGCAAGAGAGAAAGACACCTAACTTCAATCTCTAGCCTCTACACATGCACATGCACACATACAAACACACAAATATACATATACCATACACACATACACATATCCATGCACATGCATGTAATCTATGATAATATCTATAATGCCAACACTTGGGAGGGTGATACAGGAAGATCAGGGCCTGCTTGGACTATATAGTGAGACTCTGTTTCAGAAAATAAGCAAACAAAAGCCTATAATAAATTGGTTTTAAGAACAAAAACTTTTCTCCCATGTGTTTTTCACATGAAAGGTACCTTAGCTCTGAGAGCAGTGAGGCCAGGGATCTAATCAGAGATACAAGGAAAAAAAAAAAGACCCTTTTGCTATAGAGCTGTGGGGTAGAATTCGGACAGGTGTCATTGCAGCTGGCTCCTTACCAACAGTAACAGGACCTAGCCAAGTACAGCCATCATCACAAGGGGGAGCACTTGGAATACAGACAAGAACAACCCACTCACTGTAACTCATTGGCTGAATACAAGATTTTGCCTTCTTGCAGTGTTTAAATATGTACAATGGTTTAAGAAAGCTTAAATTAAAGAATCAAAATATCAGTTTTCTAAAACTTAGATCCCACCTTTCGTATCCCTCACAGGCTAACCATCCAGATAGAGAAGTCAAAAGGTAATCACGGAGGTTCCCCCATAAGGATGATGATGTCTTTGTTATTTGGTTACTCACATTTAGTGCAATGTTCATCATACAGCAAGTATTCACTAAATATTGGTGAACCAATGTACAACAAGATTTTGATGGTCTTCAATAAAGGCTCATTCAATAGACTCTATGTCAAACAGAAAATGCTGTGGTAAATCTATCAGTAGAAAGGAGGGTGAAGATGAAAAGACTGGAGCCATTTAGATGGTCTTAATTTCTGTTGAAACCATGTCTGTGTAGAGAAAGATGGCCTTGAATTCACTAGGTAACCAAGGATAACCTTGAATCTCTGATCCTCCCTCTTCCTCCACCTGAGAGCTGGGATTAATGCAAGGCAAGCAAACGCTTTACCAACTGAGCTAATTTAGCAACTTAACTAAGGTATACATAGAATCAGGAAATGGAAATGAGACCTGTACTTGTACATTTTAACCAGGAGGCCCTAAAACTCATGAACGAAGTGCAAGAACGTTTGGAGGAAGAAGAAAAGTTATGTCAAGCATCTTCTGTAGATTCTTGGGATGGATGCAGGCCATGTTTGGAAAGTAACTGCATACAATTTTATACAGTTTGCCAACCTGGTTGGTCCTCTGTGAAAAACATGGTAAGAGGAAGAGAGCTCACCATTTCAGGATTCTTAAGGCACCCAGGCTATCTTGATTTTTAAATTATATTAATTTTTAAAATAGAGATGATTGATGATGTGATTTTGTGATTTAGAACCTACTACCAATGTCATATATCACCACTTGTGTGTGCACAATTTGCAGTTTAGAATAACTGTCAATGTTTATCCCCTTGTTAATTACACTCTATAACTCCTGTAGAAATGCACAGACTTTGCATTGTATTCACTATTTGTGGGCAGGTTCCCAGTAGATTGTAAGCCCTTTGATAGCAAGGGTTATATCTTATGTGTCTTCTTTTGAGGGGTATCCAATAACTGTACTTTAAATCATAGCATTACAGTATTTGATTTCAATCTTCTTTAATATTTTATCCTAGAAACCATGTATTTGAATCTCTCTCTCTCTCTCTCT
>NW_022196896.1:137981703-137990166 GCF_008632895.1 Mastomys coucha | reverse complement strand
TCTCTCTCTCTCTCTCTCTCTCTCTCTCTCTCTCTCTCTTCCCTGCCTTCCTTCTTTCCTCCCTCTCCTTTTCAATTCTACATGTTGCCCAGGTTGTCCTCAAATTTAGTTTGTAGCCACTGATGCCTGATCTTCCTGACTCCACGGCCTATGTGCTGAGTTACAGATGTGTGCAATAACACTTACGTTCATTGCTCCCTCCCTCCTTTGATTTATGGCACAAGATCTCCTCTGGAGATGTATCCTAGGTTGACCTTGAGTCTATGAGTCTCCCACCTTATTCTCTAAAGTGCTAGTATTACAGATGTGCAATTCTACATCGTCTTTATTCCAATAAGCTTTTCTTCTTTTATATTTGTGTGCAAATGTACATACTTTCAGGTCTACTTTTGCCCTATCTATGTGTTCTGTAAGACTGGCATGTTTTCTTTTTTATGCCATTTGGTGTTCTAGGCAGAAGGATTCACAGAAGGTGGTGACCCACATAGGATGAGCTCTGCCCCAGTAAAGTCTCTGATTGGCCTGGATTTTCTTCCCCCCTTCAAGAAGTGAGCTGTTTATGAAATGGAATGGAATTTTACTCTTGATATTAATGTATGCAGTAATTAGAGAATACTTCTAGCTTGGCAGTGGCAGTGCCACATTCAATTACAAAAGAGCATCCACTAGGATAAGGAATATGCCAAGTTAATTTGATGACACTGTTGATTCCATCTGCTCTACTTTTATAGCTATGATCATTCTCTGATATGCTGGGAATATAATGACATGAGTGCTGGAGACAGATTTGGAGGTCATTCTCATTTTGGCCTGACATGTAACCTTATGAACATTGGGACTTGCTTTTGTTTTTGTTGTTTTCTGAGATTGGGTTTTGCTGTGTTGCCCAGGCTGCCTCAACTTTTTAGATTGAGTAATGTCTCCTCCCTTTAAGCCTCTTCAGGAGCTGGAGCTAGAGCTAGAGGCATGTGCCACTTTGTCCAGCTTCAAAGTTTTATTTCTATGGATGGACTCAGTAAACAAAAACTGGCAGAGGAAAGGCAGGTAATCCATTCAGATTTCTTTCTGTAAAAGGCATAGATCCTATACAGATTGCTGGATAATTGTTTGAAGAGCAGGAGTCTGATGCTCTAGAAGTAATATTTCATAGCTAATAACACAACCCATTTTAGCACTGTGAGATAAAGACAACTGTGATCTTCCTAGACTTTGACATCACATAGTTTAATTGTTGGATAATCTTCTTCCACTGAACAGTGCTCAAAATTCTATGACTAGGCTCTCATTCCTTTGAATATAATAAATTGGGCATTATCATTGTTAATTTACATTTGTTACTAAGCAACCTAATATATAATTATCCCTAAGCTATATCTGGCCTCTATGGCTCAATGTAGATGTGTTCATTTTTTTCTTTTTATGAATTAAGTTAGTGATAAGAAGCAGAATATGAAGACAGTAATGACTATAATAACTAAGAAGATAGTAGGATTCTTTGTAGTCTAGGGCAAATTTTACAGTACCCTGTAATCAATGACCTGCCAGCTGCTGTAAAAATATCGGGTTATAGCATCTCTACTATTTTTTTTTTAACCTTTTTAGCCTTCTGTGAGCAAATTTAAACCAGGAGGAATTTCAGGTCCCATTTTCACAGTTAAAGTTAAGACCAGCTATAAGACTGGAATATATTCTATCAAAGTCAACAATCTTTTCCTAGTTTACACAGAACTTAATTTAGATTTATTTATTTGTTTGTTTGTTTATTTATTATAAGTACACTATAGCTGTCTTTAGACACACCAGAAGAGGGCATCAGATCTCATTACAGATGGTTGTGAGCCACCATGTGGTTCCTGGGATTTGAACTCAGGACCTTTGGAAGAGCAGTCAGTGCTCTTAACCGCTGAGCCATCTCTCTAGCCCCTTAATTTAGAATGACTAACATAAATTGACTTTAATTTTTTCAGTAATAAGTGGAATAGGAAGAAAAACATCTTTATTTTTATTCCATGTCTCACTCTACCCCACAGATGGAACAATTTCTCAAGAAGATATACCAATTTTTGTTTACCCACAGTGAAGATGTAAAGGATCTCCCTGCCATAGAACAGCTGACAAAGGAAGATTTACAAGTGGTACATATAGAAAACCTGTTCAGCCAGCTGGCTATAGATGTGAAATCTCTTTTCAACATGAGTTTTTACATTTTTAAACAGATGCAGCAAGAATTTGACCAGGCTTTTCAATTATACTTCATGTCTGATATGGACTTAAAGGAGCTACACTCCCCAGCTTTGTCTAAAGAGATAACCAAAAAGGAAGAACTTGGACAAAGGTGGGGCATTCCCAATGTTTTCCAGCTGTTTCGGAATTTCAGTCTCTCTATTTATGGGAGAGTCCAACAAATAATAATGAAGACACTCAATGCAATTGAAGATTCATGGGAACCGTACAAAGGCCAGTTACTAATGACCCCTCTTTTCTCTCCCCTTTTCTCTCTTGCTCTTTCTTTCTTTTCTTTTCTTTTCTCTTCTTTCCTTCTTTCTTTCTTTCTCTCTCTTTCTTTCTCTCTCTCTTTCTCTCTATTTCTTTCTTTCTCTCTTTCTTTCCTTTTGCTTTTTGTGGTGTGTGCTGGTGTCTACATGTTCACATATGTGCTGGTGAACATGTGGTATGTGATCCTATATATATGTACATATCCAGAGATCAACCTTAAGTGCTATTCCTTAGGAGTGGCCTATCTTATTTTGAGATAGGGTCTATTACTAAGACTTGGGGCTCACTAATTTGGTTAGACTGCCTGACCAACAAGTCTCAGGGATCACCCTGTCTCTGCCTCTCCAGCACTGGTATTACAAGTACACCATTATGCACAGCTTCTTAGAGGGTGCTGGGAACTCAGGTCTTTATGCTTGAATATTAGGTATTTACTGACTAAAGTATCTTTCAAGCCCCCTTTTGTTTATCCCACTACCTTTGCCAATTTTTGTTTGTTTGTAGACCAGGCTGGCTTCAAACTCAGAGATCTGCCCAACTCTGCTGTGATTAAAAATGTCACCACAGCCATTTCCACTTCCCAAGTACTGACATTAAAATTAAAAAGTACATGCTACTACACTTGGCTTTTTTCAGGAGTTCTAGGAATCAAACTTTGATCCTCATGTTTGTATAATAAGCATAATACTAAACTAACCATCTCCTCTGCCCTGTATGGTGAAATTCCAGGCATGTTTATGTGTGAATATTGTATTCCCTACAGAGTTAGACCAGAGAGGTATGACTTCAAAGATGCTACCTGAGCAAAATGGAGAAATGTGTGAGGAATTTGGCAAGAATTTATCTGGATGTTTAAAATTTCATAAGAGATGCCAAAAATGTCACAATTACCTATCTGAAGGTAAATAATTATTGTTTTATCATGTCTTTCATGTGCATTGTTGTGTTCATGTATGTGGGAACCTATGTACACATAAGCCTGCAAAGATCAGAGGACAAACTTAGGTGTTAATTCTCAGGTTATATTTAGTTTTGTTTGTTTGAGACATGTTTTTTTTTTTTTTTCCTAGCCTGGAACTTACCAAGTAATCTTAATTGGCTAGCCAGTGAGCTGCAAGTCTTATCTTCTCCAGTGTGGGAATTAGCGCCACCATGTCTGGCTTTTTATAACTGAGTTCTGAAGATTGGACTCAGGTATTTATGCTTGCCTAGCAAGCACTTTAGAAATTGAGCTAGCAGAGGCTGGAGAGATGGCTCAGTGGTTAAGAGCACTGACTGCTCTTCCAAAGGTCCTGAGTTCAAATCCCAGCAACCACATGGTGGCTCACAACCATCCATAATGAGATCTGATGCCCTCCTCTGGGGTGTCTGAAGACAGCTACAGTGTACTTACATTTAATAAATAAATAAATCTTTAAAAAAAAAAAAAAAAGCTGGGCGGTGGTGGCACATGCCTTTAATCCCAGCACTTGGGAGGCAAAGGCAGGTGAATTTCTGAGTAAAAAAAAAAAAAAAGAAAGAAAGCTAGCTCCTGGCCCTGCTTTTGCACTCTTGATTCTATTTAAGGATGTTCCTTATAAAGGTTTACAAATAATTTCTCATTCGAAGTATGTAACTAATTCTTTAATTTTCCTCCATTCCATTACTGTGGATTTTTTGTTTGTATAATTAAAGACTAAAGAAACACAAATATATACAGAAGAGAAAAGTGACAATCAAATTAGGTTAGTTTCCTTTTACTACAAAGAAAAGGAAAATCCACTAATGAAGGAAAACTTCTCATGGAAGTGGAAGGTAATGTTTATATAATTATATAATTTTTGGAAAATATAGTTCTTTCCAGTTAGGTTAATTACTCCATTAGTATTTAAGTAGGGAAAGTGGCTCTTTCTCAGAAGTCCCAGAAAGCTTTTTTTTTTTTTTTTTTTGCCAAGCTCTAGCTAAAAGTGATCTTCCCATGGCTTTCCAGCCTTTCATCCTTCCCTCATTTCTGTCTTCCTTTAACTCCCTCCCAAGCCCCAGAGACAGACTGTAAATTTCTAGCCTCTTCCTTTAAGTCATTAACCACACTTTTAAGTGTTCCTTCTAGGGACTTTATAAAACTGTTATGCTATCAAAAACCAGGAGCTAACACTGAGATGTTGCAAGGCAAAAAATTTATTTTTATGGCTGTTGGAGATTTATACTCTCCTCAGGAGTAGGAGAATGAAAGTGGCTTAGACCAGAAATAGAAGGGCTTTTTTTAGGGCAAATGAGAAAGTGATTTAAAAAAAAAAAACAAAATTTTGCAGTTATTTTTATGATCACAGGAAAGATATATGTTATGGGGTTATGGTCAGAAATGTTGTGGGTTTATAGTTAGACAGTTACATACCACGAAACATTTTATGGTTAGTTAATTCTCAGAACAATGAAAACAGTTTACAATGTGTAGTTCACAAAATTACTGGGGAAGAACCAAAGAAAAATAAAGTTGACCTCTAGCTAAGCACACGATCAAAGTCTAAAATTGTTTAACTAAAAAGAAAAATGCAGTCAGCTGCCCCTTAACAAAAACAAGAGCAGTTTTTTTAGTCCTATGCTCCTGGGAAAGAACACTTAAAAGTATGGTTAATGACTTGAAGGAGGAGGCCAGAAGAAACACTAAGAACAATGTGAATTAATGTCTTGATAAATTATCCCACAATATTAACAGAAGGCAAGTCAGTTTCACTGTGATGGTTATAATTTTTATTGTCACCTTGATTGAATTTAGAATCACTATGGACACGTCTATGTGTGGATATAGTGTTTCTAATAATGTTTACGAGAATGGGAAAGACCAGCCCTGAATGTGGACAGCACTATCCGTACACACTAGGAGTTTAGACTGAAAGGAAGAAAGAGAGGTAACAGCACCATTTACCTCTGCTTCCTGGATAAGAACTCTGTAACTAACTGCCTCATTATGCTCTGGCCAGTATGCCTTCTCTACTATCATGAGTTAAACCCTCAACTGTGAGCCAACGTAAACCCTTCCCTTAAGATGTTTTGCTAGGTAACTGTCAAAATTGAGAAAAGTAACTAACAGAAGGACTCAATGGGAATAATCTCTAATTAATGGGCTTACTTAGCTTTCAGTGCATGAAACAGAAATCTATGAAAGAGCAATGCTTGCTGGTTTGCTCATAGCCTCAATATAGCTAGCATTGTTATACAGCCTGGAACTATCTGCCGAGAAGGTGGTGCTACCCACAGGGAGCTGGGCCTCCTAAGTCAATAATCAAGATAACCTCCTACAAACATTCCCACAGGTCAATCTGATCTAGAAAAATCCTTTCTCAGATAATTCTAGTTTTAGTCAAATTGATAAGCAAAACTTAACTATGACACTCTGTCCCTTGTCAACTTGACACACAAACCCATCTCTTTTTAACTCTAGCCTTTTCTTTCTTATTCCCAGGAAGTCATGTTAATATCATAATACAAAATGCAACCTAGCTTTTAAAAGTTCTGCAGTCTTTAAAAATTCCATGTCCCTTTAAAATTTCAAAGTCTCTTAATTGTGGGCTCAATTTTTAAAGCTGCATCCTTTCTTATTCCAAAAGATAAAAAGGGGAATAAGAATAATCAGTTAATGCAAAATGAGAGTCCAGCAGCATGAATCCAAATTCTGGAGCTCAATGTCCAACATCGGAGACTCATTCACTCTTCTGGCTCTAAAAGGCCTATCTGCAGCACACTCAATTCACATTGTAGCCTTAGGTGGGCTCCACTCCACATACACTGTTATCTTGACAAATATCTCATGGTCCTGGCATCTCTAATAATGTGAGGACTTATACTGTAAATGAGGCTGAACCTTCACCAGTGATTTCTTCTGGCCTCTAGAGAGATTCTGACCCTTTGAAATGGTGTCAAGCCTCCACTCCTCTCTGTGACCACTTCATAGCTTCAAAATCAATACCACCTGGGCAACTCAAAATATAGCCTGCTCCTCTTGGGCTAACTCTGAAAAAAATGCTTTTTTTATTGTCCCAGTGAAACAGACAATTTTACTCCATGGCACTCATGTCTTGTAAATCAAAGCTCATTCTCAGTTAGCTTTCTCCCTGTGCCATGCTTGTGGACAAAGATATAAGGTCTCAGCCACTACTCCAGCAATATGCTACCTGCTGCCATGCTCCTCACACTTACTCTTAAACCTCTGAAACTGCAAAAACTTCTAACAGACTATAGACTCTTCTATAAGTTACCTTGGTCAGGTGTCTTTTTTTTTCTTCCAGACAGGGTTTCTCTGTGCAGCCCTGGCTGTCCTGGAACTCACTCTGTAAACCAGGCTGGCTTCAAACTCAGAAATCCACCTGTCTCTGCAGCCCAAGTGCTGGGATTTAAAGCATGTGCCGCCACTACCTAGCCAGGTGTCTTCTTATACAGGAGAGAAGTAACTAAGACACCACTATTGAAGTAGAAACTATGGAGCTAATTGTTGGTTTGCTCACAGCTTCATGCTCCCTCTCCCCCCACCCTTTTTTTTTTGAGACAGTGGCTCTCTTGGCTTGGATCTCTCTCTCACTCAAGTACCCCATTTGTATAATTTTTACATCTATTTCCTTCCACCTATTTAAAGGACTGATTAATTTCTCCCTGATTGTCACAGATAAAATGTGACAATTATAATTAATATTAGTAATTATAACTATTATTTTAATTACCATTAAAATAACTTAGATAAATAATCTTACAGAGAGAAAAGGGTTATTTTGGTTTACATAATTGGATATTTCCATCTGTGACTGGTTGGGCCCATTGTTTTGGGCATCTGATGTGGTGACCCAACATTGTGGAAGAGCAAAGCCATTTACCTCATGCATGAGGACAGAAAAGAGGAATAAAGAGCCATTTAGGCTCAATGGACTAAAGACCTCCTGGGCCCCATCTCATACAGTTTCCATTACCTCTAGACTAGGGTAAGACTTTGGATTAAGACACATAAGTCTTTAGAAAATATTCAAACTATAGCAATTAGTTAATAGATATGGCATATATCAGGCTATACAGTGTACCTACAATGTAGGCTGATTGTCACAAAGGTAAAATATAAGGGAACAGATGTCCCAATGTAATTGCATACTGTTAAAACTTATTTTTAAAAAGCAACTTATTTTAAAAATATAAAGAAGGATGCCATGGACTGGGTTGTTTCGGGGACCCCTTGTTCCGCGGAGTGATAAGAGTTCTGACCTGGTGGGCAAAGAATTCAGCGAGTGACAGAGACGACAGCTAACCACCAGTTGAGCCAGCACCATTTGTTGAAAAAGCTGTCTTTTTTCCACTGGATGGTTTTAGCTCCTTTGTCAAAGATAAAGTGGCCATAGGTTTGTGGGTTCATTTTTGGGTCTTCAATTCTATTCCCCTGATCTACCTGCCTGTCACTGTACCAATACTATGCAGTTTTTATCACAATTGCTTTGTAGTACAGCTTAAGGTCCAGGATGGTGATTCTGCCAGAGGTTCTTTTATTGTTGAGAATAGATTTCACTTTTCTAGTTTTTTTTTTTGTTATTCCAGATGAATTTGCAAATTGCTCTTTCTAAGTCTGTGAAGAATTAAGTTGGAATTTTGATGGGGATTGCATTGAATCTGTAGATTGCTTTTGGCAAGATGGCCATTTTTACTAAATTAATCCTGCCAATCCACAAGCATGGGAGATCTTTCCATCTCCTGAGATCTTCTTTAATTTCCTTCTTCAGAGACTTGAAGTTCTTGTCAAACAGACCTTTTACCTTCTTAGTTAGAGTCACACCAACATATATTATTTGTGACTATTGTGAAGGGTATTGTTTCCCTAATTTCTTTCTCAGCCTGTTTATTCTTTGTGTGGAGGAAGGCCACTGATTTGTTTGAGTTAATTTTATATTCAGCTACTTTGCTAAAGTTGTTTATCAGGTTTAGGAGCTCTCTGGTGGAATTTTTGGGGTCACTTAA
>NW_022196896.1:137977503-137980980 GCF_008632895.1 Mastomys coucha | reverse complement strand
TTCCATGATCTGTCCATTGCAGAGAGTGGGGTGTTGAAATCTCCCACTATTATTGTGTGCGGTGCAATTTGTGTTTTGAGCTTTAGTAAAGTTTCTTTCATGAAGGTAGGTGCCCTTGCATTTGGAGCATAGAGGTTCAGAATTGAGAGTTCATCTTGGTAGCTCATACCTTTGATGAGTATGAAGTGTCCCTCCTTATCATTTTTGATCACTTTAGGGTGAAAGTTAATTTTATTCGATATTAGAATGGCTACTCCAGCTTTTTTCTTGGGACCATTGTCTTGGAGAATTGCTTTCCAGCCTTTTATTCTGAGGTAGTGTCTGTCTTTATCACTGAGGTGGGTTTCCTGAATGCAACAAAATGTTGGGTCCTGTTTATGTACCCAATCTGATAGTCTATGTCTTTTTATTGGGGAATTGGGTCCATTGATATTAATAGATATTAAGGAAAAGTAATTCTTGCTTCCTGTTATTTTTGTTGTTAGAGTTGGAATTCCGTTCATGTGGCTATCTTCTTTTAGTTTTGTTGGAAGATTACTTTTTTGCTTTTTCAGGGACGTAATTCCCCTCCTTGTGTTGGAGTTTTCCATTTATTACCCTTTGAAGGGGTGGATTTGTAGAAATATGTTGTGTAAATTTGGTTTTGCATCATGGGATACTTTGGTTTCTCCATCTATGGTAAGTGAGAGTTTTGCTGTGTATAGTAGCCTGGAAGGCATTTGTGTTCTCTTAGGGTCTGTATGACATCAACCCTGGATATTCTGGTTTTCATAGTCTCTGGAGAGAAGTCTGGTGTAATTCTGATAGGCCTGCCTTTATGTGTTACTTGGCCTTTCCTCTCACTGCTTTTAATATTCTTTCTTTGTTTTGTGCATTTGGTATTTTGACTATTATGTGGTGGGAGGAATTTCTTTTCTGGTCCAGTTTATTTGGAGTTCTATAGGCTTCTTGTATGTTCATGGGCATCTCTTTCTTTAGGTTAGGGAAGTTTTCTTCTATAATTTTATTGAAGATATTTATTTGGAGGTCTTCACTCTCTTCTATACCTATTATCCTTAGGTTTGGTCTTCTCATTGTGTCCTGAATTTTCTGCATGTTTTGGGTTAGGAACTTTTTGCATTTTGTGTCTTCTTTGACTATTGTGTCAATGTTTTCTATGGTATCATTTGCATTAATGACTCCTGACTTCTTTCCTAGGATTTCTATCTCCAGAGTTGTCTCTCTTTGTGATTTCTTAACTCTTTCTACTTCCATTTTTAGATCTTGGATGGTTTTATTCAATTCCTTAACCTGTTTGATTGTTCTTTCCTGTAATTCTTTATGGGATTTTTGTGTTTCCTCTTTAAGGGTTTGTACCTCTTTACCTGTGTTCTCCTGTATTTCTTTAAGGGAATTATTCATGTCCTTCTTAAATTCCTCTATCACCATGGTGAGATATGATTTAGATCCAAATCTTGCTTTTCCAGTGTTTTGGGATATCCAGGACTTGCTGTGGTGGGAGTACTAGGTTCTGATGAAGCCAAGTAGTCTTGGTTTCTGTTGGTAAGATTCTTGCATTTGCCTTTCACCATCTGTTGATCTCTGGTATTAGATGTTCTTGCTGTCTCTGGCTGGGGTTTGTTCCTCCTGTGAATCTGTAAGCCTTTGTCAGCACTTCTGGGAGATCAGCTCTCCTGGTAAAACCTGGGTACAAATGGTTGTGGATCATTCATCCCTCCTGGGTCCTGGGGTCAGAGCACACCCTGGAGACAAGCTCTCTGCTTGTGGGAAAGGTGCAGAGAGGGCTGTGGATCTGTTGTCCCTCCTAGGTATAGTCTGAGGTAGAAAGATCCTGTCCTGGCTTCCCTGCCACTTGTGAGGCCTGTGCCTCCTGGCTGGTCCGGCTTTAGAAAGTCACCTGAGAGAAAATGGAGATCTCACCTGAGTGCCTGGGTTGGAGTACTTGCTGGAGGCAAGCTCTTCACTGTGGAGAAGGGGCAGAGAGGGTTGTGGATCCGCAGTCACTCCTAGTTGTCATCTGGGTTCTTTCCAGCTTCTGGCTATTATAAATAAGGTTGCTATGAACATAGTGTAGCATGTGTCCTTATTACATGTTGGAGCATCTTCTGGATATATTCAATCAATTATTCTATGAGCAATCCCATAGCTATACATATATTCCATTGAAACATGCAATAGAAAATATTTTTTCAAACATCACTGGTCATGATTTTCACTATCTTACTATGCATTTTTTGTCCCAGTCTTAAGTAGACTCTATTTTCTTACACCTCCATTGGGCTTATACATTTAAATTTCCCCACTTGATGGGATAGAGAGAATGTGCTGTGGAATGGAGAAAAGAGGAGCTTCTGCTTTAGTCAAGTTTTGGGGGTTAGGGACTGATGGTCAACAGGGCTTACACTGTCCATCAGGTGGTCTAGTCCTGAGTCATACCTCACGCACTGTCCCCCCTCCTAAAATATAGGTGGTAGGCATATGAGACTTTTAACAAGTTCTTTTAAAAAACTAATTGGGTAATTTATACTCTGATTTAATAATCTCAACATCATATGAATTCACATTTTTATAGTTTTTTCCTTTTTTTCTTTCCCAACTTTCCAATGCCCACCTCACACAATTCCTCACCCATCTCCCCCTTCTCTTCTTCTCTGAGAAGGGGAAGGCCCCTTGCCCTGGGTACCAACCCACCCTGGCACATCAAGTTACTGCAAGTCTAGGCACATTCTCTCTCACTGAGTCCAGACAAGGCACCTCAGTTAGGAGACCAGAGTCTTTAGGCAGGCAATGGTCAGGGACAACCCCTACTCCAGTTGTTGGAGAACCCCAAGCTGCATATCTGCTACATATGTGTGGGGGCCTAGGTCCAGCCCATGGATGCTCTTTGGTTGGTCTCTTTGGGAGTCCCCAAAGTTCAGGTTAGTTGACTTTGTTGCTCCTCCTGTGGAGTCCCTATCCTCTCCAGGTCCCTCAGTCTTTCCCCCAACCCTTCTACAAGACTCCCTGAATTCTGGCTAATGTTTGGCTGTGGGTCTCTGCATCTATTTTGGTCAGCTGCTGAGTGCATCCTCTCAAAGGACAGTTTATGCTAAGCTCTTGTCTGCAAGCATGACAGAGTATCATTAATAGTGTCAGGGATTGGTTCTTTCTCATGGGATGGGTTTCTAGTTGGGCTGGTTATTAGTTGGCTATTCCCTCAGTCTCTGCTCCATCTTTGTCCCTGCACTTCTTGTAGGCAGGGCAAATCTAGAAGTTCTTTTCTTTATTTACCACTTCTGCTCTATAAAACCATATAATTAACAATTAATTAAACCAAGTCTCATTTGAAAGTGATATCAGAAATTTTGCTTATTACAAACAACAAGCACTAAGCACTCTATGCCTTAAGCTTGCACCATCCACTTCCAAGTTTTCTGAACCTTTTCTTTTTTTTTTTTTGTCATTTTAAAGCCATAAAAATTATTTTATTTTATTTTA
>NW_022196896.1:137972705-137974664 GCF_008632895.1 Mastomys coucha | reverse complement strand
GTGATAATTTGACTTCTTCCTTTCCAATTCGTATCCCTTTGATCTCCTTTTGTTGCCTAATTGCTCTCTGAACCTTTTCTTTACTATTTATTTACCTCTGCTAGACTGCCCTGATGTACCTGAACTACACATAGAATTTCTTGAGGCCCTGAAATTAGTCAATGTATCCAATCAGCAATATGATCAGATTGTCTGGATGACCCAGTATCATCTGGAAGACACCACACACCTGATGGAGAAGATGAGAGAGCAGTTTGGATGGGTATCTCAACTGGCAAGCCATAATCCAGTGACTGAGGACATTTTTAATTCAACAAAGGTAGGGACCTCAGAGCAGAAATGACATATACTACCTCTATTTTGCTAGTTATTTACTGATTACAACTAAATTTGAAAACAAGCTGGAGAAGAATACACATAACTCCATTATGGTTGTATTTAAACCCACTCGAGTTAATGCAGTTCATGGTCTAGAAAGCTGGGTATGGTGGTTCATATCTTTTACATCAGCTTCTCTTAAGACTAAGTTAGGAAAATCTTTAGTTCAAGATCCTGAATGGGCTACATAGTGAGTTCTATGCCAGCCTAGATAACTTAGAGAGATCCTGTCTCAAAACAAAACAAAAGAAAAACTTAAAAGGACTTGAAATGTGGATTTTCCTAGCATTTCTGGGTCCTGTAAATAAAGTCATTAGTATAGATGCAATTTAAGATGACAGTATGATTTTAGATAATATTTAACTTAAAAACATTTTTAGATCTATTTTATGTTATGTGTATGGGTGTTTTGCTCACATTATGTCTGTGTAACAAATGCATGTGCATGCCTGATGCATGCCAGGTATGCATGTGCATACCTGGTCAGAAGAGGGTGTCAGACTTCCTGCTGGAGTTATAGACAGTTGTGAACCACCATATGCTTCCTGAGAAATCAAATCTCTGCAGGAACAAGTGCTCTTCTTAACCACCAGGCCACTAATATTTAATTCTCCAGCCCTGATATTTAATTATTAAGATGTCTGTGGTGGTTTGAATAAGTATGTCCCCCAAAGACTCATGTGTTTGAATGCTTGGCCCATAGGGAGTGGCACTAGTAGGAGGTGTGGCTTTGTTGGAGTAGGTGTTGCCTTGCTGGAGGAAGTACATGACTGTGAAGGCAGGCAAAGGTCATATATACTCAAGCTAAGCCCAGAATGGTACACACAGTCTCCTTTTGCTGCCCACAGATCAAGATGTAGAAATCTCAGCACCATGTCTGCCCTGATACTGCCATGCTTCCCACCATGATGATAATGGACTAAACTTCTGAAACTATAATCCAGCCCCAATTAAATGTTTTCCTTTATGAGAGTTGCCTTGGTCATTGTGTCTCTTCATAGCAATAAAACCTTAACTAAGACAGTGACTTAGTTTATTGTATCAAAAAGTATAAGTGCTATAATTTACTTTTTTAAAAACTAAGGAACCTCACTCTCTTTACAGGAAAACATTTTAAGATAGCTTCCATTATTCCCATCTTAGTAGAAAAACAGAATTGGAAAATATTGGAAAAAGCTAAAGACCATTTCCAATATTTCTCAGTTTTTAAGGTTTAGAGTCTAATTTAAAATTTCTTTTTACTTTATATATATGGATGTTTTGCCCAAATTTATGTCTGTAATTTCATGATATGCCATTTCATGTATGCCTGGTCCCTAAGGAGGCTAGAGAATATCAGATCCCCTGGAGATGTAGTTAGGGAAGGATGTAAACCCCCATATGATGCTGGGAGTCATATGTAGGTCCTCTGCAAGAACAGCAAATGCACTAACTCTTTGCTTCATAAAACAGTGGCTGATTCTTTGTCCTGAGCCATGCATGCCTATAACCACACAAGAATTGCCTTAACCATGCAAATATATATATATAAATATATATATATATAAATATATATATATTATATATATATATATATTATAT
>NW_022196896.1:137947746-137972535 GCF_008632895.1 Mastomys coucha | reverse complement strand
TATATTATCTATATTTATATATAAATATATTTTTATATAAATATATTATATATATAAATATATATATTTGTATACATAAAATATATATTTATACATAATATAAATATATCAAGTATATAATATAATAACATATAAAAATTATATAACCCCACATTGATTCTTGTGGGGTTAGCATTGGCATGCAAGGGTCCTAAAAAGACCTGGGTATAAAAAACATTAGGAGTAGCAACTAAAGATGTAACAGTCTGTAGGATGTGATGTTTGTAGAGAAACAGGACTAATAGAGTAAATAAATATTAAAAAGTGGATTTATTATACTGACTTACATGATATGCACTGAGTAGTTTAACAATGGTGATCTGCATGTTTAAGAGGCTAAGATCCAGTAGTTACTCAGTTTACTAGGCTTGAAGCATCAGCAACCCCTTCTAGTATTGAAGGCACTGAGGATTCCTGAAGAGTCATTGGTCTTCAGTCCACATTAAAAGCTAAAGAAGCTGGGTTTTTATAGCAACCGAGGATAGCAGTGGTGGTGGCAGTAGCAATAGTAGTGCAGATGTACTGACCAGAAAAGAGGACAAGTAGGCAGGCAAAAAGCAACAGCTTTGTTTCCTGATCTCTTTATATGAGGGGAGCTCATATGAGGGGAAACGCCACCCCCTCGAAAGGAGGGTCTTCTCCTACAATTAATCTATCCAGGAAACAGTATCACAGAACCATCCAGAGGCATGTATCTCAGTTGATTCCAGCCCCAAGTTGACATCAAGGTGCCATAGTTGGGTTCCTATTACCAACTCCTGTTCTAGCTACTGTGTTTTAGAATTTTCTTGTGGATCTAGGTGCAGCTAGAGATGTCTTGCAGCAATGTCTTCTTCAGCATTCCACTCTTTATTCAGGTTGCTTTGCTAATCTCCTTAAAGGTTTCACCAGAGAGCATCTCTTTAGCAATCAACTCATGTTATTTTTAGTGAATCTGACATTTTACTCTTTGTCAACCTGCAAGTTGTAGCCCATGCATAGTTTGAAAACTAAGTTTAGCTACTCACAACAAACAGGTAAAAAAAAGAAGAAGAAGAAAGTTGAGTGTTGTGGCAAATGCCTGCAATCTTCTCAGCACTTAAAAGGTAGAGGCAAGAGGATCAGGAGTTCAAGAATGGTCTTGGCTATGGAAGACTGTCTCAAGAAATCCAAACAAACCTCATGTAGTGATGTACATCTGTAATCTCAGCAGTCTAGAAGTTGAGGCAAGAGAATTTCAGAGTTCAAGACTAGTCTGACATAACAGATGCCAGACAAGCTAAGGCTACATAAAAAGACTGTCTCACCCCAACCCCATGTATGAGGATCTGTGCACCACAGGCCATGAGGCAGATGGGATAAAAAGGAAGGAGGGGAAGGAGGAAATAGAAGACTAATAAATTTTTAAAGAAAAAAGGTTTATTTACTGCACAATTCTGGAGACTGGAAAGTCCAATATCATCTTCTTAGTTTCTGGAGTGTGTCTGCATGCCAAGAAGGAAGTCAGCAGTGTGGAAATAGAACTTGTGTGAGAAAGACTGAGGAGTTGTAAGAGGGGAGGTACCAGACTTGCCTCATAATAACTTACAGCCTGTGCTTACTGATGCGATGCTTCTAGATGTAACTCTCTGCAGTGAGATTTTGTTGCCTCACAAAGGCCCTAAAATCTCTTATTACATTGAGAATCAAATTCTAACATGAGTTTTGGAAGAGATAAATCATATATAAACCATAGCAGGCAATAGTACTACATTCCCTAGTTTTCAGATGAAGAACAGAAGACTGTAAGAGCTCACACAGAGTGAGCACTAGAAAGAAGCTTGAAGAGAAGTAGAGTGGGTTTTTTCCAGAATCAACAGACTCAGCTGCTTTGCTAAACAAAAGAATGGCCTGTAAAAGCCATTCTTCTCAAAATGGCTCATATTTTATCATGTAAAGCAAAGTGCAAATCATAGACCTGCAAGTGTTGAAAAGGAGTCTTGTGTATGGCCCCTGCTTATTTATAGTTTTTAATATGATTATGTATTAGACTAGGCACAAATGTTGTATGGAGTTTCTGATATATGTTATATTTACTAAAAGGCAAATAAGTAGACAAGGTCCACAGACTATTCCTTTATAAGCTACAATTGCAGCCAGGTATGGTGGCATTCACCTATAAACCCAGAGCACTTTGAAAAGTGGAAATAGGAGGATAAATTCTCATCTATGTAGCAAGTCCAAGACCAGCTTGAACTATCTGAGACACTATTTCAAACAACAACAAGCAAACAAAAACTCCCTTTAATTATTAAACTTCTTATTTTAATTTGCCCTTTATGAGTTTTTGTTTATTCATTTGTTTGTTTATTTTCTTTTATTTTGTTTCTCTATATAGGATTTCTCTATGTCTCCTTGGCTGTTATGGAACTCACTCTGTACACCAGGCTAGCTTCAGACTCAGAGATCCACCTGCTTCTGCCACCCAAGTGCTGGAATCAAAGGTGTGAACCACCATTGCCTGGACTGCCCTTTATGTTTTTGATAGAGGAATTTATTGGAAAGCATTTTTGAAATAGTTATGTTAAGGTTACATAAAATTGTATTTAAAGTTTAGTTCCATTAAAATGATTTAAAAGTATGTTATATGCACTTGGGAATTTATTAAGAGAGTAACTAAGCCAGGTACAATAGCACATGTCTGTGAGTGTGGCACTCAGAGGCAGGACTGTGAGTTTGGCACTCTGAGGCAGGACTGTGAGTTTGAAGTCACCATGAATATCTAGTGAGACATTTTCTCAAAACCAAACTAAACTAAAGAAAACAAAAGGAGAGAGAGAGAGAGAGAGAGAGAGAGAGAGAGAGAGAGAGAGAGAGAAAGAGAGAGAGAGAGAGAGAGAGAGAGAGAGAGAATACAATGACACTTGATAGGTTCTTGCCAAATTCACACATAAAACCATAAACTGTAAATTTTCTAGGAAAATTACAAAATTTGGCATTCCACATTAATCTCTATAAAGTAAACAATAGTATTCATTAAACATTTCACCAGCTCACTTCTATGTTCTGATTCCTATTGAAGATAAGTGATCCCCTTATGTGAGTGAAGGTCAAAGGATAACTTATGGGAGTGAGTTCTTTCCTTCTATTATGTGGATCCCAGAGACCTAAGTTAGATTATCAGGCTTGGCAGCAAGCACCCAATGTGGTAGGAATGTTCTTTAGCATAGGGGAAGATTTAGGGGTGGCCCCTCTGCTGAAAGGCAAGGAGAGGGTACCTTCTGATAATCTCCCTGCAGCTGAGGACATAACCGTTCCATGAACCCAAGATATTTTTGGAAGAAACTCAAGGCTCTTGAGAGCTGTGAGTGCAAGGGTCAAGGAAGCTAACCTCATGCACCTGGGCATGGGGAAAATATTTACTGCAAGATAATGAAGAAGTGGGCATGCTTCTGCCATGAGAAAATGCTCTACATGAAATTGTTCTACATGATTGTTGTTAGATTCTATTTTTAGCCACACTGTGCTTTACTATAAAAGATTTCTTATCTTTTGCCATTGCCAGCAGAGCCGTGGTCCTCTCGTTCTCATTCAGTCGCCCTCTCTACTTCAGCCTCACTCTTGTCAGCTGGCTCCGACACCTTCCCCCACTGATCCATTTTGTTGGCTTATGTTCTTTTTTAGGCAGTTCCAAAGATCCATGGAGGAGATTCTTCCAAGCAGGATGAAAGTATGGTAGACCCAAGTATTCTGCCTTCCTCTAACTTCACAGACCAGAACCCTCCTGAAGAAGATGCTGAGAGCTCTAATGTCATTTACTACATGGTAGCTAAAGTTCTACAGCATTTTAAGGGACATTTTAAAACCTGGTAAGAGAATAGCTAATTAGGAAAGCTTTGTTAAGAGGGTAGGTAGCTCATAAAAAGAAATAGAAATACAAGAATTGGGGAGAAGCTATTAAATATGCAAAAGGGCTGTGTAAAATGTTATTAGAAAATGACACTCATACACCTATAATCCTAGCACTTTGGAGGTAGAACTTGGGAGATCTGTTTGAGTTCAAGGCTAGTTTGGCCTACATAGCCAGTTCCAAGCCAGCCAGGGCTACATAGTAAGACCCAAGGAATGTGATGATTCAGAAACTTAGATTACTAGTGGGCTATAAACTAGTTTTGCATTTTATTTATTTTTCCCTCTTTTTATGAGACAGACCTTCATTGCATAATCCAGCTGACTGATCTCCAGGTGTGATCCATCACATTCAGCCTGGCTTTGCCTATTGGAAAGCTATTTAGTTATGTATCCAGAGTCATACAATTTCTTTTTCACATTATTCTACTTCTGGAATCAATGTAAAAATCAATACAAATTTGATGAAAAGCCCTCCCTTCAAGATTTATACTTGGAAAACTGCTTAAAATTAAAATATTGAGACTAATCAGTGTCTAAAAATAAGAGCATGTTTAAGCAGATATTGACCAAATCCACTTAATACACTTGATGAAACTTAAAATTACTTACAGAATTGGAATAAGGACCTGCCATCTACAGTGGCCACGTCTTTATTATGAACCTCTTTTTTATTTTTTGAAGTATTTCTCCCATAATTTTTGGGTAAAGGAAACCAAGACACAGTAGAAAGCTAAATAATCTAAAATCAGTTGTCAGGAGAAAGAGAAGTGGAATTCATTGCTCCATACACACAGTGACTGTTATGGCATTTGGTCCAAACAAATAAGACCCAAAAATCTTGATAGTATGACTGAGCTTAAATAATTATCAAATTTCAATTCTAAATTTTCATTCATAAGGGACCTTTTTAGTAAGTAACTATCAATGTATAATTAAGATCAATAACATTAAATAAACAGCCTTGAACATCTTTGATAATGAGTTCTTCTTAATTAATTAATTATTAATTATATTTTTGTGTGTATATGTGTGGGTGTAGAGATCAGAGGAAATTTTGTAGGAGGTCTCCTTTTATCAAGCAAGTCAATGGGTGAGTCAATGAGAGATCAGACTCAGGCATTTGAGTTTTAGATGCCCTTTTTGTCAGTCAACATCTTTTAGGCTATGAACCAAATATCTAGTAGGTTGTGACCCATAATCTAGGTACTGAGGAGGAGAAAATGAAGAATTCAATAAGAACATGTTCTGGAATAGCTTTTTCCATCAGAAAGAACACACACACACACACACACACACACACACACACACACACACACACACACACCAGTAACTCAGAGCCAGAATTACTGATTCCACACAAGTGGACTCTGGGAATTTGGGGGAAAAGCTGTTCCCTTTCCAAGAGGGGAGTAAATTCTTACTTATATATATTTTCTTCTCTCCTTATCCTTTCCCTCTTTTATCTTTTCTTCTTTCTTTCTTTATATACATACCTCCATAGGCACCAGTAAGGCTTCAGGTTTTGGAGAAAAAGAAGGAACACATGGATGGGTATTAACTACACATTTAGAGCCACATCACCAAAATGTTTACAATAAAATTACCCTGCCTCTGCCTCCCAAGTGCTTTTGTGCATCCTATCCTTTAGGCATCTGTCAGTGTTCTGACAGATGAATACACCTGGGTGTCATGCTTACCTAAATTCCAAGAAAGAAACTAAAGAAACAAAAAGGAAAGATATATATATTTGTATATATATATAAATATATGCATATATATTTAGAGTCCTCTTCTGGAATGCTCATCATGCCAGGTTCTTGATGTTTCTTATCGGTTTGTGATGTGTTTATTTCACTGTACTACACTTTCACAGGCTCCACAGGCTGTAACACAATGTCTTATATCAATATCTTGAGTATTTAATAAGCATTTATTGGCATGTTTTTATCATCGTTGTTATAAAAATACCCATGTATTTTGTTTATTTTAAAAAAGATTTATTTATTTTATATACATGAGTACACTACACTGTTATTGCCTTTTGACACAACAGAAGATGGCATCAGATTCCATTACAGATAGTTGTGAGCCACCATGTGGTTGCTGGAAATTGAACTCAGGACCTCTGGAAGAACAGTCAGTGCTCTTAACCTCTGAGCCATCCCTTCAGTCCCATGTATTTTGTTAAATAGGATAATGGGTCATGAGTAACAAAAGTGTACTGGACAAGACCCGTATGTTCATATCAGAGGCAAGGAAGAACTTCTTTATTTGTTTGGTGCTGGGTTTAGAATACCAGGTATTGAGTGTTAAGATGAAGTTAACAGTTAAGATGAAGTTAAGAATATCTATTTGTGGGGCTGGCAAGATGGCTCAACGGGTAAGAGCACTGACTGCTCTCCCAAAGGTCCTGAGTTCAGATCCCAGCAACCACATGGTGACTCACAACCACCCATAATGAGATCTGACACCTGCTTCTGGCACGTCTGAAGACAGCTACACTGTACTTATGTATAATAATAAATAAATCTTTGGGCCGGAGCGAGCAGAAACTGAGCAAGCAGGGTTAACCAGAGCAGAGGTCCTAAAATTCAATCCCCAACAACCACATGAAGGTTCACAACCATCTGTACAGCTATAGTGTACTTATATACATAAAATAAATAAATCTTTAAAAAAAAAAGAATATCCATTTGTGAGAGTTGGTCATGGTCACGGCAAGAAACTCAGGAGTCAAAGGTTATCTTCAGCTACATAGAGAATTTCAGACAGCTTGGGATATATGAGATTCCATCTCAAAAAACCCAAAAGATGTGTTAGAGGGAAAATATTCATACAGAAGCTAGAAAAAGGAGCAGGGAAGAGACATAAAAGTTGTAGGGGGACAATTAGAAAGAGGAAAGAAAAGAATAATAGGGAGTGGATATAATCAAAATATGTTGAATATGTATATGAAAATGAAGCCTATTAGTTTATACAATTAATTAATATATAATAACAATATCCACACATATGAGTTTTTCATTACTTTGTATATATTAAAATTTCTGAAAGCTATTAATACTTATCAAATTACCTATTCTGAACTTTTAATTACTACGGTAAAAAATACAATAAGACTATAGTTCTTAAAATTATTATTTTGACTATAACTACTTTGTTTAAAAGGTAAGCAATAAAACATCCTGCATCCAACAAGAATTACCTTTTGGCAGAGACCTGCAAATCCTAAGATAGAATGCAGACTAATCACAGTAAACATAATTAAAGGAAAGTATGTTAGCCCTGTGTTAGTAAGAACTTTTAATGTACTTATGTTGAATGGCAGACTAATAACAATTCATATTGAGTTAAAAATTAATGTTCTTTCTTAAAATAAAGTGTAAATATCTACTATATTGAATGATAGATCAGAAGCTCTGTATAATTAAAATAAACATTAAATTATCTAGGTGTTTATGTTCTGTTATTTCTACAAATATGTTGCCTTTCTTTTTTCCTTCCTTTCCTTTCCTTTGCTTTCCCTTCTTTCCTTCCTTCCTTCCTTCTTTCTTTCTTTCTTTCTTTCTTTCTCTCTTTCTTTCTTTCTTAATTTTGACAAGGTCTCTCTGTTATGTATCCCTGGCTGTCCTGGAACTCGATAATGTACACCAGCCTGCCTGGCCTCCAACTCCCCTGCCTCTGCCAACCAAATGCTGGGATTAAAAGTATGCAACACCATTGCCAGTTTTTTTTTTTTTAATTATTTTACGTGTGTGTGTGTGTGTGTGTGTGTGTGTGTGTGTATTCAATGCAGGTGCCCATGGAAGCCAGAAGAGAGCACTGAATGCCCTAGAGCTTGAGTTCCAGCCTGTTGTTAGCCCCACAGTGAGGGTACTGGGAACTGAACTCAGTTCTTCTGCAAGGGTAGTATGCTCTCTTAACCATTGAGTCATTTTTCCAGCCCAAATGTGCCACTTTCTAATTAAACAAAGGGTTCTCACTTCAGTTTTTTAGTTTTTTTTCTTCTGATTTTGAAACAGGGTTTCTCTGTGTAATCCTAGCTGTCCTGGAACATACACCTTTGATCAGCCTGGCCTTGAATTCATGGAGACCTGTCTTGCCAATGCCTCTTGAGTTACAGAGCTCAATTTAAAGTATCTTGCCTCACCACTCTTTTTAAGTATTATACAGTCCTTTATTTAGTGAAGAGAAATAGCCTCTCCATAGTTATTTTTACTATGGTAAAATATGCAGAGCATGAAAATTGCCATTTTAAGTGTAGATTTCTGAGGAATTGAGTACATTTTCACTGTACAACCATCTCCACTATCTATCTCCAGACATTTTTCATCTTCTCAAATTAAACTCTGCACACATTTAATAGCAGGTTCCCTCTCCTATTTTCTATCAGCTCTTGAAACACTATTCTATGTCCATAAATCTAATTACTGTTAGTACCTTGTTATTTGGAGTCATTCATTACCTATCCTTTTGTGACTGACAAGTATCCTCTACCTCAGTATCTTCAAGGCTCATCCACCTTGTATCACTGGTTGGTATTTGAGCCTGATATTTCATCATATGTATAGATCAAGTTTTGCTTTATTAGCTATTCATCCACTAGATAATGGGTCAAAGGTGAATGAACTCATCCCTCTTTCCACATGAATGCACGATGATGCTTTAAACATATACGTAAGGTTACATTGTTCTGTTAAAAGTAGGTTAAACAAGTAGGCTAAGTGGTTAAACACGTAGGTTAGCAGCCTTGAATCTTAAGTGACCTCAAGGTTTATATATGTAATTACGTTGTAGCTGTCTTCAGACACACCAGAAGAGAGCATCAGATCTTATTATGGATGGTTGTGAGCCACCATGTGGTTGCTGGGATTTGAACTTAGGACCTTCAGAAGAGCAGTCAGTGCTCTTAACCACTGAACCATCTCTCCAGCCCCCAAATTTTTGTCTATAATCTATTTTTATACTTAGATATTTCTTTTTTATTAATTTATTTATTTCCCAGTATTAGGCCCCTCTCTCCTCCCAGTACCCCCTCAGGGACCTGCATGAAGATCAGCTGTACTTCTGTTACATATGTACAGGGGACCTAGGTCTAGCCCATGATCATTCTTTGGTCAGTCTCTGGGAGCCCCCAAGGGTCCAGGTTAGTTGACTCTGTTGGTCTTTCTGGTGGAGTCCCTGTTCTCTTCAGGTTTCTCAGTCCTTCCCCCCAACTCTTCCACAAGACTCTCCAAGATCCGTTTAATGTCTGGGTGTGGGTCTCTGCATCTGTTTCCATTAGCTGTTGGGTGGAGTCTCTCGGAGGACAGTTATGCTAGGCTCCTGTCCGCAAGCATAACAATATCATTAATAGTGTCAGGGATTGGCTCTTGCCCATGGGGTGGCTCTCAATTTTGGCCAGTCAGTCATTGGTTGGTCACTCCTCCATCTCTGCTCTGTCTTTGTTCCTGCACATCTTGTAGGCGTGATACATTTGGAATAGAAGGTTTTGTGGGTAGGTTGCTGTGCTTATCCCTCCTGTGGGAATCCTGCCTGGTTAAAAGAAGTGGCTACTTCAGGATCCCCCATACCACTCCACACACACTGTTAGGAGTCTCAGCTATTGTCCCTCTGATAGCACCCTGGGTACCCCCTCACCCACCCACCACAGGATTCTGTTCTTTCTCCTCTGCTCTCCCTACACCAGATTTTCCACCTGCTCCCCCCCACTCCCCTCTCACACCCAGTTCCCTTTCTCCATCTAACTTCAGTATCTATTTTTATTTCCCCTTCTGAGAAGGATTCTACCACCCTCCTGTCAACCCTCCTTGTTTTGTTTTTTTTTGGGGGGGGTCTATGAATTGTAGTGTGATTCTCCTGTATTTTATGGCTACTATCCACTTATAAGTGAGTACATACTAGTCATGTTCTTTTTAGTCTAGGTTACCTCACTCAGGATGATATTTTCTAGTTCCATCCATTTGTCTGCAAATTTCATGATGTCCTTGTTTTTAATAGCTGAGTAGTATTCTAGTTTGTAAATAAACCACATTTTCTTTATCCATTCTTCAGTTGAGGAATATCTAGGTTGTTTCCAGCTTCTGGATATTGCAAATAAAGATGCTGTGAACATATTTATGCAAGTGTCCTTATGGTATTGTGGAGCATCTTTTAAATACATGCCCAGGAGTGGTACAGCTGGGTTTTCAGGTAGAAATAGTCTCACTTTTCTGAGAGACAGCCAAATTAATTTCCAGAATGGCTGTACAAATTTGCACTCCCACTAGCAATGGAGAAGTGTTCCCCTTGCTCCACATCCTTGTCAGCATGTGCTGTCCTTGAGTTTTCAATCTTAGCCATTCTAATGGGTATAAGGTGAAATTTCAGAGTCATTTTGATTTGCATTTCCCTGATGACTAAAGTCTTTAAAGTTTCTCAGTCATTAAAGATTCTTCTGTTGAGAATTCTCTGTTTAGCTCTGTACCTCATTTTCTAATTGGGCTATTTGAGTTGTTGATGTCTAACTTTATAAGTTCTATATTTTTGATATTAGCCTTCTGTCAGGTGTAGGGTTGGTAAAGATCTTTTCCCAATCTGCAGGCTGTTATTTTGTCCTATTAACAGTCTTCTTTGATTTACAGAAAAAATTCAGTTTCATGAGGTCCCATTTATCAATTATTGATCTTAAGCAAAGGCATTGGTGTTCTGTTCAGGAAGTTGACTGCTGTACCAATGAGTTCAAGGTTATTCCCTATTTTCTGTTCTATTAGATTTGGTATATCTGGTTTATGTTGAGGCTTTTGATCCAATTAGATGTGAGTTTTGTGCAGGGTGATGAATATGGATTTATTTGCATTCTTCTACATCAGACATTGTTAGACCAGCACCATTTGCTGAAGATGGTCTCCCTTTTCCATTGTATGGTTTTGTCAAAAATCAGTCTCCATAGGTGTGTGAGTTTATTTCTGGATCTTCAATTTGATTCTACTGATCAACCTGTCTGTTTCTATGCCATAACCATCCAGCTTTTATTACTAATGCTCTGTAGTACAACTCGAGACCAGGGATGGTGATGATACCTCTAAAAGTTCTTTTATTGAACAGGACTGTTTTATCTATCCTGGATTTTATGTTTTTCCATATGAAGTTGAGAATTGTTCTTTCAGGGTCTGTAATGAATTGTGTCAGAATGTTACTGGGAATTGCATTGAATCTGTAGATTGCTTTTGGTAAGGTGGCCATTCTCATTATGTTAATCTATTGATCCAGGAGCATGAGTAATCTTTTCTATATCTTTTTGTTATATATATATATATATTATATATATATATATATAATATATATATATATCTTTTATTGCATTATGATGAGAAAAGTTACATGATTTCAATTTATCTTAATTTGTTAACATTTAAAAACATATTTTAAGTAAATAGAATTAAATCACATTCTTGTTTCCCTTTTGTACCCCAACTCCTCCCAGAGACTTCCCCTTCTATACCTACAATATCTTTTTTGTCACATTCCTTAAAATTTATAAAATATTATAACAATAAAAGTATTATAAAAGCTGCTTGATATAAAACAACAATCAATTTAACAGTCTTATGTAGATGCTCATCTACAGCAATAGTGAGAATACATTTTTCTCAATATAAATTTTAAATAACTACAAACATATTAACTGTATATTTCAAAATAATACATTACTACTAGTATTTTCTTATATGAACATAAATATATAAAGTCTTTTGGTTTGTTTGTTTTGTATTTAGTAGAGTTTAAATAAAATCTTGGCTCTTACTGTGGTACAAGTCCAAAATAAGGACAATTTTTAGACATTGGCTTTCATTGTAAAAAGGCTGTACTTCAATGACTCTCACATCACCAAAGGATTTTATCTCCATTGTAGCTGAGAGCTGACAGTTCTCTGCTCCAAGAATTGAACTGTAGGCACGATTTTTGGATACAGACTTCCTGCTATGGTCAAAGCTATTTGACTTGAGTGAGTGAATTTATTCTCGGCCCACAGAGAACAGGTTACATTCATTTAAGAATTGGTGTATGTATAAATATGGTTTATCCATGAAGTCATTCACCAGCTGTTTCAATGAACAATGGTTCTACTTGGAGGGTGGCACAGACATTAGGTGAGGGTAAGAATTTGGTTCATTAGCTGTGATAATTTGGAAAAGCATTCATCTCAGAGAAAGAGTAACTTATAAAGTCCTCTTCTCCAAACTTGATACAAGAGTTACAAACATCAAGCAAAGCATTCAGTCTCACTCTTCGTTGTTCTCTTACAAGCCTCCTCTCAACTTAATTGTCTGCATTTCTTTCAGGTATATAAATACTTTTGAAATATATAAGCTGTTCTGAAAACCATAGTATAGTGAAAAAACATGAAATAAACAATACTACTAATAGAGAGGCTGAGATAGGAGAAGCAAGATTTCAAGACCCTTATGTTGTACACAGCCAGATACTGTCACAAACAAACAAGCTGAAAGTATATACAGATTGTACAATATTTTACCTATTTCTCCAATTACCAAATTAGAGAGAGCATTGGATGACAATCAACAAATTTCTAATTCCTCATATTATTAGATTTCAATTGATTAGGATATGTTGGTAATATTAAGTTTCAAATTAATATATTAAGAAAAAGTTTTCCTGTAGTTCTTTAAGGGATTTTTGTGTTTCCTCTTGAAGGGCCTCCAGCTGTTTACCTGTATTCTCCTGTATTTCTTTGAGGTTGCTATTTATGTCTTTCTTAAAGTCCTGTATCATCACCATGAGAAGTGATTTTATATCTGAATCTTGCTTTTCTGGTGTGGTAGTGTGTCCAGGACTTGCTATGGTGGGAGAATTGAGTTCTGATGATGCCAAGTAACCTTGGCTTATGTTGTTTATTTTCTTATGCTTGCCCCCTGCCATCTGGTTATCTCTAGTGCTACCTGCCCTTGCTAAATCTGACTAGGGCCTATCCTTCCTGTGATCCTGGTTGTGTCAGAACTTCTCAGAGTCAAGCTGTCTCTGGGATCCTGTGATTCTGGGATCCTGTGATCCTGGGCTTGTTAGAGTACCTGGGAGTGGAGCTTCCTCTAGGTGTTGTGGGACTGGCTGCAGAGCTTGCGCCCAAGGTCTGCTCAGGACACCAGCCCAGAGATACCGGCATGAGTGATCTTTTCATCTTCTGATACTTCTTCAATTTATTTTCTCAGGGAATTGAAGTTCTTGTCATATACATTTTTTCATTTTCTTGGTTACAGTTACACCAAAGTATTTTATATTGGTTTTTTTTTTTGTATTATTTTTAAGGGTGTTGTCTCCCAAACTTCTTTCTCAGACTGTTTATAGTTTATGAAATAGAGGGCTACAGATTTTTTTGAGTTAATTTTGTATCCAGCCATTTTGCTGAAGGTGTTTATCATCTGTAGGAGTTCTCTGGTAAGATTTTTGGGGTCATTTATATATACTATCATACCATCTTCAAGCAGAGATACTTTTAATTCTTCCTTTCCACAAAAAGACTCAACAAAGAGAATTACAAAGTTCTCTTATTAACTTTGATCAAAAAAAAACCTCAATCAAATACTCACCAACTGAATCTAAGAACACATCAAACACATCAACCAGCATGATCAAGTAAGCTTCATCCTAGGGATGTAAGGGTGGTTCAATATATGAAAGTCCATCAACATAATTTACCATATAAACAAACTGAAGGAAAAAAACAGATGATCATCTCATTAAATGCTGAAAAAGCCTTGGACAAAATCCAATACCCCTTCATGTTAAAAGTCTTGAAGAAATCAGAGATACAAAGTGCATACCTAAACACACAAAAAGGCAATATACAGCAAGCCAATAGCCAACTCCAAATTAAATAGAGAGAAATTTAAATCAGTTCCACTAAATTCAGGGACAAGGCAAGTCTGTCCACTCTTTCCCTATCTCTTTGTTCTGTACATTTAGTGTTTTGATTATTATGTGGTGGGAGGATTTTCTTTCCTGGTCCAATAAATTTGGTGTTTTGAAACCTTCTTGTATGTTTATAGCCATCTCTTTCTTTAGGTTAGGGAAATTTTCTTGTACGATTTTGTTGAAGATCTTTTCTGGGCCTTTGATCTGGGAATCTTTTCCTTCTTCTATTCCTATTATTCGTAGGTTTGGTCTTTTCATAGTGTCCCAAATTTCTTGGATGTTTTGTGTCATAAACTTTTTAGATTTTCCATTTTCTTTGACCAAATTATCAATTTTTTCCATTGTATCCTTTATGCCTGAGATTCTTCCATGTCTTGTATTCTGTTGGTGATGGTTATGGCTGTAGTTCCTGTTATCTTTCCTATGTTTTCCATCTCCAGGATTGACTCAGTTTGTGTTTCCTTTATTGCTTCTATTTTTTTAAAAAAAGGTTTATTTATTTATTTTATGTATATAAGTACACTGTAGCTGTCTTCAGACACACCAGAAGAGGGCATCAGATCTCATTACAGATGGTTGTGAACCACCATGTGGTTGCTGGGATTTGAACTCAGGACCTCAGGAAGAGCAGTCAGTGCTCTTAACCACTGAGCCATCTCTCCAGCCCTATTGCTTCTATTTCTATTTTCAGTTCTTGGACAATTTTATTCATATCTATCACCTGTTTGGTTGTATTTTCCTATATTTCTTTAAGGGATTTATTTATGTTCTCTTTAAATGTCTCTGTTTTCTTAATGATACAGGATTTTAGATCATCTTCTTGTCTCCAGTTTTGTTAGAATATCCAGGGCTAGCAGTAGTAGGGTTGCTAGGCTCTGGTGGTGCCATATTGCCCAACCTCTTGTTAATTGTGTTCTTACACTGTTCTTCAGTCATCTGTTTTTTTCTGGTGTTGAATAGTTGATTCTGATGCCAGCAGGACCCCTCAAGAAGGCAGAGAGGGTGGTTAACCTACAATATAGGTTAGGGTACCACAAGCAACTTTCCTCTCCTGTGGCTCCAGGGGACCCAATTGGGAAGGGATTGGTGGGGCAGTGTTCCAGTCTGGTTCTTGGGGCTCCCATGGGCCTCCACAAGGAAACAGGACACTCTTGGGGGTCCTGCAAGGCTCCTTGAAATGGAAGGGTGAGCCCAGAGCTAGACAATGTAGACCAGGGGACTGTGTGTGCAACTCACCTCTGCTGGCTATGCCCTAAGCCTAAATATCTCTTGATGATCAATAATACTAAATGTCTAAAAATTAAGATTCAAAATTTTAAAAAAACTTCTGTAACACCAAATCAATAGGTGCCAAATATTCATTCTGGATTGCTACTATTGTAATACCCCATTGACCAAATAACACATATTACAAATTACTATGACTATGAACTGACTGTTCTTTGTGGCACTAGGGTGACCTGGACCAGCAGGTTGTTCTTGAGTAACAGGTCTTGAGAGAGAGGACCAGATCAGAAGATAAGGAAATAGATATGTTTGGGATTAGGAGGTCTTGCATAAGCTATGTCTTATGCCAAGCTTGTTGTGTACAGCATATTATGTACTACTTCTAGGGGATAAATGAGATGAAGCAGGAAGGTTACAAGCAGTGTTGCACATGGGGCACACAGAGTATCTCAAGAACATTACAGACCAAGCACTCAGCAGCCTTGTGACTGATATCTGTAGTCCCTAAGGGTGGGAAGAATTTGGTTCTTAGGATCTGGAACTGAAGCTTCCCAAGGTTCTGGCCCCAGGCCAATACCAGTTCTGCCAAGCATGTTCTGGCTTCAGAGAAGGAGGATGTTCCTTCTCTATACATCAGGGCTTCAGGGAAAGCCTCAAGTTGGTCTAGCCCTCAACACTAAGGGATGAACCTAGGTTCTGTCTGTTATGTGTCACATCCTGACCCAACTAAAAAAATCTTACTTGAAAACAAACTAAGAGAACACTTCTAATCATTTGTCTCTGCTGGAAAATCAGTTCTATGAAGACCATATCCTTGCTTGCTTGCTCCTTGTTGACACAAGCAAGGAAGGAATTGTGATAGAAATGTTCATTAAATGAATTAATAGATGTTTGTTTGAGGATCACTTGTTCTGGCTAACATGTATTCATCAGCCACCTTGAAAGGACCTTTTCCATCAAAAACAAGATCCTCAAAGAAGGCCACAGTAAAGGTATTTTCCATGAGGGTAGGAAAGCCCATTCTTGGGTTATGTAAATATATTAATAAACTTATCTTATTAACCTGTCCTTTTATTTAACATTAGCCATGACCTTGTGATAGGCAAGGAAAAGATACTACTTTTTTTTCTCCTTCATAAAAGAGTATCTACTTCCCAAAGGAAAAAATAATTTGGAAGAACTGCCATTACAGTAGTCAGAGTTTTAGTGGGAAAGCAGTGAGGAAAAGCTAGAATATTACTGAACAAAATAGATTTTCAACTTACTGCTACCCTGTAACTCAATGCCCTTTAGCTTAGTATGGCTTCAGTGAGCACACACACAATTATATAGAAAGAATGCTAAGCTTATGAAATGTTTCCTGTAATGCTTCTAAGTAAATTGTAATGGCCAACCATTTTTATAAATTTCTTTGGATTGTTTTATGAAACATAACCACATAGAAATAGTCAACATTATCTTAGCTGACTAAATAAACAGGGGTACAGATAAAAGATGATTATCAGCTGGGCAGTGGTGGCACACACCTTTAATCCTAGCAGGTGATTGGGAGGCAGAGGCAGGCAGGTTTCTGACTTCGAGGCCAGCCTGGTCTACAAAGTGAGTTCCAGGACAGCCAGGGCTACACAGAGAAACCCTGTCTCGAAAAAACAAAACAAAACAAAACAAAACAAAACAAAACAAAAAACCAACAACAAAAAAGATGATTATCTAATCTCTTATAGAATCCTTTCCATCATATTTTATTTACATTAAAATTATTTTTATTTACATTAAAATTATTTTATTTTATGCATATGGATGTTTTGCTTGCATGTATGTCTGCATACCATGTGTGTGTTTAGTGCCTACAATGGCTAGATGTGGCTGACAAATCTCTTGGAACTGGAGTTACACAGATGTTTGCGAGCTGCCACATGGGTTCTGGCAATTGAACCAGTGCTCTTAACTGCTGAGCCCTTTCTCCAGCCCCAAAACATAAATATTTTGAGGCTGAACTTTAGCAGGAAGACAGGGGCATCTTGCTGTGTCAGTCTCTTTTCACTTTGACAGGATACCCATGGCAATCAACTTACCAGGGTTTACTTTTGGCTGAAGGTTTCAGAACATGGTTGCTTGTTTTAGTTTCCTTTTTGTCTGTGAGGAATAGCACCTCATTCTATCATACACAGCATATTATCGTGATTCCCCATTGTGAAGTTAGACCCTGCTTACCTTGGCTAGAAGCAAAGAGAAATAGGAAGCAGCCAGGATACCAATGTCACCTTCAAGAATGACTACCTCTAGTCACTAGACCTCACTTGCTAAAGGTTATACCACCTTCCAATAATACCACAGGCTAGCTAGCAATCCTTTTAACACATCTAATCTCCTTCAGGAAATACCCAACTCATATCACATGCAAAAATGACAAATTTGAGATACAGAGGAAAAAAAACCCTAAGAAATATAGACTTGGGCTAAGTTTATTGCTCAAGTGGTGGTGTGAACAAGTGAGAAGCTTGGGGTTTAATCTTTGGGCGATGCAAGGGGAATGTTGATAGTGTTTAGAATGCTTCAGTAGAGCCAAAATCCTATTCTTTATATCCCTAGACATAACCAAAATTTAAAAAGCTTGTTGGGCACCTACAATGCATTAAATAAAATGGTAGATATAGATCTCTTGTTTCGTGTACAAACGTGTATTGGGACATTTTAAACTCATCAAATAGCTCTATTCACCAGTGGTTAAATTGAAAAACATGGCATTAAATTTTGAAATTTTGAGCTGAGTGACATCTGAATTGATCTGGTGTTTGAATTATGTTGGGTTTATGTCGGTTTTAAGCAGACTCCACAACAAAATAACAGGGTTTGTTTTTAAATTTTTGAGAACAAGAAATCAACCTCTTTTCTGGCTTGGAAAATGAAATCCCTAGGGTCAGTGCATCAAAAGGCAGGCTCTGGTGTGTTCTAGTATAAGCCAAAGGCTCTTTTTGCGATAGGGTCTCAAGTACCTAGGCTGGCATTGAACTTGATATGAAGCAAAGGATTGCCTTAAACTCCAAATACTCTAGTGTCAACCTCCCAAGAGCTGGGATTACTAGTGTGTGTCCCCACATCCTGATCCTATAGGCTCTTAATGCCAAAATAGGGTAAATCCAGATTTGAGAAAGTCAGCAGGTGTTTGCCTTGTAAACTGTAACTACTTCAGCCTCGTGGGAGCGGGTTCCGCCAATTCTGGCGGCCAGAAGCTTTCCAACAGGAAGAGGCGGGCTCGTGTTGGAGGAAAAGGGAGCCCGGAAGGTCCTGGTTTTGGCGCCGACTCCACTGCCGCCAGCCTGCTCCGCGATGCTGGTTGTTGGCTCCGAGCTGCAGTCTGGCGTTCAGCAGCTGGGCGCAGAAGCCCCGCAGCATGGAGAACTCCAGTACCTGAAGCAGGTGGAGCACATTTTGCGCTGCGGCTTCAAGAAGGAGGACCGCACGGGCACTGGCACCCTGTCGGTGTTCGGCATGCAGGCACGATACAGCCTGAGAGGTAGCTGGGGCTGGTCTGGACTAGCGGGATGGACTGCGGGAGGACGTCCGGCGGGCTGGGCGTGCGGAGGCTAGGGACGGGCGGCCTTGGACAGCCCTAAGCCTGGCTTTGAGGTTCTAGGAGTCCTAAACTTCGCGTGCCTGCCCCAGGTGACCGCTACTGCAAGTAAACCAGGTTTTAAAGGTCTGCCTTTGACCTTAATCCCTGTTAAACCATTTCTCCCGAATCCAGTTTCAACCAGTTGTGCGGCCCGATCGGTGGGAGTGTGAAGAAACCTGTCCGAGCTTGTCCAAACCTTGCCCAGAGGTCCTGACTTTGCTCCTCTTTCTCTTCCTCGCCTGTTCCCCTTTGCTACTGTTTTTAAAATTGGAGCGAAAATGGCTTGGGCGGTGCTACGGCTGCGCGGGAAAAGGGGAGAACCCCGACCAGAGGCGGGAACTGTGGGGTTTCCTCCATCAGCCTTTGTTTTTAAAGAGGAACCAGAGGATGCTTAGGAGAAAAGGATGAACTCAGACACAGGGCCGGGAAGGGCACAGGACCTCCTAGGTGTTGGCTGAGGATAGAGGTGCAAATGGTGGTGTTTAGGGTAAATGAAAAGCAACCTGACACTGGCGTGGAAAGTAGCTTTGAGTGGGGATATGCCCACTCTTAGGGAATTTACTTAGTCTCAAACATTATCTGGAGCTGGAAACTACAACTTTTACTGCATAGATGGATCCAGCCTAAAGGACCTTCAAGAACTGTGGGCCCTGATGAACCACAGACCCAGTCTTTAATTCACTTCCTCTGCTTAGACTGCGAAGTTTTTTTTTTTTTGTCCTTTATCTCTCTAATCTTCAGTCAGCTTTTTGATGATGTTAAAGATGGAAGTAGTGCTCTGATTGCGAAACATTTACTCAGACTACACCACTAACCTGGGCATTTTCACTTTGCCTTGTGGGTTGCCTCACCTGCCTTTGCCTTTGCCTCTTAAGCTGTGGACACTTGTACATTTCCTTTGGGTACCTGTGAAGTGGAGGTCAAAAAGTTCCCTGATGGCCATTCCGAGGAGTAAACAATTGTTTCCATATACTAGGTTAGTTTGCTTTCCAAATATCTGAAAACTCTTCAGTTTTTACATGAGTGATATCACCTCTCTGCCCATGGCATAGTGGACTTGGGTATGGGGGCGCTTTAGGCTGTGTCTCAGGCCACATTTTGAGTGTTGTCATTACAGCCCAGTGATAGCATTCACAGTGGCTGATTAGTGGGTGGGGACTTTTTCCTTTTGAGTATCTCCTGGAGAATTGTGGTGTCACTGACTTGTCCTTTAGCTGGGCAGGAGCTCTCTCTTTTCCTGCAGCTGCTCCAGGGTTTTGGGTCCCAGGCACTTTCCCTCCACAGAGAAGGCTGGATGGTGGGTTGCTATATTTTTCCACGTTTTAACTGTATGACAAACTGTTTTTCAGATGAATTTCCTCTGCTTACAACCAAACGAGTGTTCTGGAAAGGTGTTTTGGAGGAGTTGTTGTGGTTTATCAAGGTAAGGGTGGTACTGCTATTGGAAGCTGTCAGTTTTCACAATCCCAGTCTTAGAATGGCAGCTGTTAGCCATTTCCACTTCTCTGCTTCATTTTCCAGTTCAGTTTACTCTCTCCCACTATCCTGCTCTCCTCACTAATCTGAAAACACTGGGATATTCCTACCTAGGCCTCTGGCACTTGCCATTCCCAGTACTTACTACCTTTTCTTTCTATATGGAATATGATTCTCTCTCCATCCAGTCCCACTAAGACAGCCTTGACCTAATCAAGATAGATTCTTCTCACTTCTTTGTCTCTCTTTATAGGGAAACATCATCAACTGGCCTCTAAATCAGCTTTTCCTGATTTTTCTGGATGGGAGATAAATAAGTACAATGTCCTGTGAGTTTCCCAAAGTTAGAGAATCTTTCTCCTACTTGCTATTGTATTCCTAAGTCCAGAATATAGCCAGCCACATGTATGTACTCAATATGTATTGATTACTGGGTCAGTCGATACGAAAGAGTCGAGTAGGTTTGAATATGTGATGACAGCCTCCTCTGTATCCTCGTCCAGAACAAGTGAGGTTCTGTCTAGTGCTGGTTGAGAGTACTCCAGGAGAGTACTCCCAAGCTGAGTCTGGGCCATACTACAGCTCCTTTAGAGTACTTGGGGGGGTGGCTCAGTAGGTAAAGAGGGCTTGTTGTACAAGCATGAGACCTGAGTTCAGTTCCCAGCAGCCATAAAAATTCTGAGCCGGGCGGTGGTGGCGCACGCCTTTAATCCCAGCACTTGGGAGGCAGAGGCAGGTGGATTTCTGAGTTGGAGGCCAGCCTGGTCTACAGAGTGAGTTCCAGGACAGCCAGGGCTACACAGAGAAACCCTGTCTTGGGGAAAAAAAAAAAATTCTGTGTGTGGGACTGGAGAGATGGCTCAGCAGTTAAGGACATTTGTTGCTCTTGTTCGGCATCTGTGACTCTAGTTCCAATATCATCTGCTCTCCTTGGACACTGCATGCACATTTGTACAGACACATGCAGGAAAAACACCCATACACATAAAATTTAAAAATGCTGGGTATGATTGCATATATCTGTAACCCCAGTGTTATAATGGGAGGGTGAACATAGGAGGATCTTTGGTGCTTTCCTGGGTACTAGTCTAGCCTAAATAAGCTCCAGGGTTAGACAGAGACCCTGTTTCAAGGGAAAGGTAGGAAGTGATAGAGCAGTGTCCTCTGTTTTCTATGGGCTCAGGTACACACATGTTCATGTACAACACACTTACACACAAAATAAGTAAAAACTAGAGCACTCAATATGACTTCCATGATCCTGGACCTACCAGACCCTGGATAACTTACCTACTCTAGAATGAGTTGACAGTGTATTTAGTAACTGGCAGCCTCTGATTCAAGGTAAATCCTCAGAAATTCTAGAACATCCATAAAATAGCTTGAGTCCAACCCTAAAAATGGGAAAGGTGGGCTTTTAAAGCACACTATAAAAGATGGAGAAGTTAGCCAGGCAGTGATGGTACATACCTTTTGCCCCAGCAGTTGGGCCAGCCTGGTCTACAGAGTGAGTTCCAGGACAGCCAGGGTTACACAGAGAAACCCTATCTTGAAAAACAAAACTAAACAAAAAAAAGAAAGAAAGAAAAGTCAGTTATTTGTATTGCAGTTTGTCACCTGTGTGAAGATAGAATGTAAGCCATGTCATAGAATGTCTACTAAGCACCAAGCAGTTTGCTAGTGTTAACTGTACCTCATTTGACATGTGTGTTAAATTCTGCTATGGTGTTCTTCAATAAGATGAAGCTGAAGCAGTCACAAGAGGAATTAATAGAAGGATCAGGCACAGGCCTAAGTATATGTGTTGTTGATAGATGTTATAGTACATCATACCTAGGGGTGGGGTAAGATCTCTCCAGTTAGGATATCATGGGGCCAACCTAATGAGTTAAAGTATAAGATAAATATGTTTTGTAAATGTACATGAGGTAAATACAGTTTTTTGGGGTCATATAGATGAATGAAATAGAATTCAAACTTAGTTTGGTGTGACTGAAACATTTTCCAGAAAAGCTAACTTCTGATTGTCACTATAAATTCTTTAGCAAGATATGATACATGAACACACTGTACATGAAGTATTAGTAAACAAGTCCACTTAGGGTATTATTTGTAGACATGGAACATGTTTGATTCAGAAATTCAAAACTGTCAGACGAGGTAGGAATATATGAGGAATTTGGAGGTTTTAGAAAATTAAAGCCAGGCAGTGATGGTGTACACCTTTGATCCCAACACTCAGGAAGCAGAGGCAGGTGGATCTCTGAGTTTGAGGCTAGCCTGGTCTACAGAGTGAGTGAGTTCTAGGATATCCAGGGGTATATAGAAACTGTCTGGGGGGGGAGGGGAAGGAAGAAAAAATTAAAAGAGAAGGCTGGGGAAATGGTTTAATGGATAAAAGCACTTGCCATATAAATATGACAGACTGAGTTTGGATCCCTGTAATTCTCATATAAAGCCCTATTTGGTAGTGCTATCTAATCTCAGAACTTAAATGGGAGAGATGGGCCATGGAGATAGGAGAATCTATTGGAAACTCATAGACTAGCTAGCCTGGGTGGGTGGTACAGCAACAGGAATAAGAGAGACCCTCCCTCAAGGTAAAAAGCAAGAACTGTATGCTTACAACCACATGTATACATATATACACAAAGATTTTTAAAAGCTTAAGGAATAGAAGAAATCAGGGTTAGGGAATTTCTAATAAGGGAATCTGGCCAGAACCAGCCTGCTTAAAGATAGGCTGTACATGGACAGTGTGCCATGGGTGGGAGATGAGTAGCTCAGAATCCCCTTTTATGCCTGTTCTACTCTCATTTTTTTCTAGGGATCCACAAATGCTAAAGAATTGTCCGCCAAGGGAGTGAGAATTTGGGATGCCAATGGGTCCCGAGACTTTTTGGACAGCTTGGGATTCTCTGCCCGACAGGAAGGGGACCTGGGCCCAGTTTATGGTTTCCAGTGGAGGCATTTTGGAGCAGACTACAAAGATATGGATTCAGGTGAGAAGAGAACAATGCCTCAGGTTTCCTGGTGTTCTTCCTCAAAAATCCACTGTAGAGAATGGGGGATAAGTTTACATCATGAGAGCTGATAATTAACTGACTTTGTGAGAAGCTATGCTGTGTCACAGTGGAGAAGCTACAACTAAATGGCCCAAACTCCCAGTGAACTCTTGGTAGCTAGCATTTATTTGTTGGGCATAATAATGTTGGATGCTTGAAACTTTCTGAACCTTGTCATTGGCAGATAGTGGCAGGTTTGGTTTCTAAGGGATTAGGATAGACAGAGGTTTATCTGGGACTGGTTGCGGGAGTTGCCTTTTGATGATTTCTCTGCAGGGCTGAGGCACTAGCAAATTTGTAGGCAGGATAGTGTCTCTGACTTACCCTTTTCTTCCTACTCAGTGGGAACAGAGGTGAAGAAAACCTCTCATTTTAATGATGGCATCTTCCTCTCTCTTGGTACTGCTTGAGGGTCACAGAGACCTGCCTTCAGCCTTTGTCATTTCTCCATAGGACAGGTTATTGTCTCACTAGAGTGTGTATGCTTGTGTGTGCATGAAGTAATAAATTACTGGCTGGACAGACAACAGCAACCTGGGCAGTATGCTTTTCTTCTCAAGGGGACAGTCACAGCTCCTAGTTAATTAGAAGAATTTGGGCCTTGGGGTTTGAATGAGAATGGTCCCCTTGGGCTCTTATCTTTGAATGCTTAGTCACCAGGGAGTGGTGCATTTGAAAGGATTAAGAGGTGTGGCCTTGTCCGGAGGAAGTGTCTGTCACTAGGGGTGGGCTTTGAAACCTCAAAGCCCAAGCCAAGCCCACAGTCTCTTATTCTACTACCTGCACATCTGGTTGTAGAACCCTCAGCTGCTTCTCCAGCATTGTGACTGCCTGCATGCTACCAAGCTTCCTACTATGCTGATAATAAACTAAACCTCTGAAACTTTAAGCAAGTCCCTGCTTTTTTTTTTTTTTTTTAAACAAGAGTTGCCATCCATGGTCTTGGTGTCTTCACAGCAATGGAATACGAAAACAGGCCTAGTGCCCAGATTCTTCAGTAAAGTCTAAAGTTGTACCTGTCTGCAATTGAGATATTTTTAATGCTCCTAATTTTTTTTAAAGGTTGTGCAATTCTTTATGAACTAGAAATGGGCAAATTGGTAAAGGTAGAAAGTAGAGTAGAGTAGAAGAGGTTGTTAGGATTTGGGATGTGATGTTACGGAGAGTTAGTGTTAAAGGGCATAGAGTAATTGAAAAGTTCTGGAAATGAAGTGTGATGGTTGTGTATAGTCTGAATGGCTCATCAGCTAAAGGTACTTGCTTCCAAGCCTAAAGACCTGAGTTTGATCCTTGGGACCCATATGGTGGAAGGAGAGAAACTATTCTCACAGGTTCTTAGATCTACACATAGCATAGCATATGCCACACATATCAAAATAAATGAATATAATAAAAATGTAAAATCAGTTTTAATAGTAAATTTAATATTTGTATATACTCATTTATTTTTGAGTCAGGGTCTCACTATAAGAGCTTTGGCTGGCCTGGAACTAATTATGTAGAGAAGGCTGGTTTTGAACTTGTACAGATATGCTTGCATCTGCCCTTCTCAAGTGCTAGGATTTATTTATCCTTTTTTTTTTT
>NW_022196896.1:137929820-137947736 GCF_008632895.1 Mastomys coucha | reverse complement strand
GTAGCAGGGGATGAAAGTCTTATGAAGCTGTTGCTGACTGACCTTCAACTCCTTTTAACTGTCTCCACCTTTTAACTGGTGGGATTTCAGGCATGTGCCATCATGCTTACTTTACTGCTTTTTGTTTGTATGTTTTGAGATACGGTTTCTTTGTGTAGCCCTGGTTGTCCTAGAACATACTATGTAGACCAGGCGAGATTCAAACTCAGAAATCCACCTGTCTCTGCCTCCTGAGTGCTAGGATTAAGGGTGTGTACCACAAAACCCAACTTACTGTCTTATTTTTAAATTTTCATTCAAAATCATGCTAGATTCACAGGAAAAAAATTTTTTAATGTAGAGTCTCCCTGTACTTTTACTGTTTCCCCTACAAGAAATAATTGCTGCAATTTGTTCTGTATTTTGTCGGATTTTTAACACATATATAGAATCACCATCACAATCGATTTCCTGGAGTTTTTAATATTGCCTTCTTGGAGCTGTGATTTTTTTTTTTTTTTTTTTGAGAGTCCCCTCCCTCAAAGTACCAACTATGCTAGAACATTGACTGGCTTATCTCAGAAGTGTATCCAGGGGAGAGTATATGTAGTAGCTGTAGTCTTCATTAACAAATCACTTCTTAGCTTCCACACCTCAGCAGGAAGCAGGGAACTAAAGTCCACAGACTACAACTAAAAAAATGTACAAGATCATTAAATTCATTATAGTTCTCCTGGTAGTTGTAAGTCAGTGATGTGTTTAGTGACTAAGCTATAATGCTGTTTTAGGTGGAAGTGTGAGTAACACAGTTCCTAAGCCCTAGAAACAATTCTATGGTTCCAATATTTAGAATATCTGAAATGCTATCTTCTATTTAAGATCCAGTGTTCTATGGGACAATAATAGATTGTGTTAGTGAAGGGTGACAAGGGTGGTTGGTAGTTACAAAAACTACATCTCATGGATGGGGACACTGGGAGAATCTAAAACTACTGAGATTGTAGATGATTGGCATATTTTTTGTTACTAAGCTAGACTATAACGCTAAATAACTTTGAGAAGAGGTTTATTTAATCAAGGCTTCTTAAACTTTTCTGTGATTCTTTTTTTGCCCAATAAATTAAATTTTTATGTAGCCCCAGGTATATAGGTATATAAAGTACACAAACCAAGTGAAATAAATCATTAAAAATTTACTTTATGACAATTCTTTGTAATAGATGTAATTTGGCATTTATTAAAGATGAAAACAAATTTTACACACTAATGAGATGGTTATGCTTATTAATTTTCACACAAAATTAAATCTTAGATTAATACAGGTTGTAGGGCGTTTTCAGAGTCTATTGGTAAGTTTGATTTTATACATGTCAAGGATGAGAACTCTATACCACAGAAGTATGTTTGCCATTTCAGAAATTGTCAGCATTTTTCTTCTAATCCCAAGCCAGAATTGATTGAATAGTGCTTTTATCTAACCTAAGTTAATTTTTAAAACGAAAGATACACTAATTTGGGCTAGTGTGATGACTCAGTGGATAAAAACTTTTTTTATACACACCTTAACAACTTAAGTTCAGTCTCTTAGAGGGTGGGACAAGAAAACAAATTCCTGAAAATTGTCCTCTACTCTCTCCCTGTGCACTGACATATGCACCACTCCACACTCACATCAGACACATACACACAATATTAAATAAATTTAAAAATTAAGAACAACTCTTCCCTCCCACAAAACCAAAGATATACTAATTTGAATACATGACAGTCAGGAAATAATGAGAGTCTTGTTTTTTCATAACTAGATCATTATGATTCTAAAAAAGCAGTAGACTGGATGTACAATAACATGCCACAGTTTGGGGCTAGAGAGAGAGCGCAGTGGTTAAGAGCACTGACTGTTCTTCTGAAGGTCCTGAGTTCAAATCCAAGCAACCACATGGTGGCTCACAACCATCTGTAATGGGATCCGATGCCTTCTTCTGGTGTGTCTGAAGACTGCTATAGTGTACTCCTATACAATAAATAAATAAATAAATCTTTAAAAAAAACCATGCCACAGTTTATAATATTTAATTGTCCTGAATCCAAGCTCAAGTGTTTCAAGCAATGTTTGTTGGTGCTTTGTGTTATATCACATGTATAGTGTACAGTGTGTGCGTGTATTTAGAACCATGGCTGAGGTGACAGGGAGCTCTTCCAGAGTCACTTCGGGTTCTTTATGCATTTGATTGTGAAATTGGTTTATGGATATTGCATGCTTAGTTTTTCATGGCTCCCACATTCATTTACCCAATCACATATGAATTTATGTGTGTGTGTGTGTGTGTGTGTGTGTGTGTGTGTGTGTGTTTACCCTAAGCCCATAATTTAGGAAGCTATGGTAAAGTGCTGGTGGTCCTGTTGTCTACATTTTGATAATAGTCTTCAGAACTCCAAGGTAACACAGTATTCAGTGATAAAGAGATGAGAAGTGTGTGTTTCTTCTTACGAAGTCACCAGAATTCACTCAAGGGAACTCTACCCTAATGACTTTCTAATCCTAATCACTTTTTAAAGGCTGCATAATTGATTAAATTTCTACCTAAAAATGAAAATTACACTTTAGCTCATGAACTCTTGGATGACACATTTAAACCTTATTTCAACAGCAGTTAGAAACAGGAACAGTTTTAAGTGGAGGAAGTGACATTGTACAGACTAAATATTTGAAAGACTTATGCAGAAAATAAGCAGCTCTTTAAGACAGACATGGGTTCAGAAAGGATCTTGAACTTAATCCAATAAGATCTGAGAAATACCCATAATGTGCTGTGTATTTTAGAACCATGGGTCAGAGGGGCACTGAGTGAATGCTGTCAGTGTCATTACATGAGGCTGTGTCTGATGTGACTTAAGTGTGCATGTATTTTCCTGACAATTCTACAGATTATTCGGGACAAGGAGTAGACCAGCTGCAAAAAGTGATTGACACTATTAAAACCAACCCTGATGACAGAAGAATCATCATGTGTGCCTGGAACCCAAAAGGTGGACAGCATCCCAGTCATTTTCCTTTGGATAAACTGTTAGCCAAAAGGAAGCAAGGTGGCCACTGGAACTGCCTCTGGTCATGTGGTTGATTGTGTGGCCTTGAGCAATTCACTCACATTTTGCTTTTATTTTCACATTCATGTTTTGGGGTTAGGCTCTTTATGCTTTTATATCACAGGAGCATTTGAAATGTAATTTTGAATTGCCTGTTAAAAACACCTATGATTTTAACTTTTTAATTTGGAGCAGATGAAGTTTCAAATGTTAACGCTTAACTAGATTATAGAACTAAACTCTACAAGGGTATTGTGAGTACCAGGAAAGGATGTTTGTATTTATAATAACTTATTAACAGAGTACCTCAGATGCCAGTTTCCTATGGCCATTGCACATGAGATAATTTCCCTTTTATTTGGTGCCATCAACTGTGGCTCAAATCCTTCATTTTAGCTCAGATGGAAGACTATTGCTTTACCATAAATGTATACTTGCAGATAGCTAATGGACAAGCTTCCATGGCCTCTGCTGCAGGGTTGGGAAAATGGTCGGACTTTGACATAATGGGAAGGTATGAATTGTGGGTGTCTGTAATCTGCTGGCTTTTTTCATGGTTGGCTTGTTTGCTATTTTACCTTTTTCACAGCTATATGAAACCCCTCTAAAACCTCTTGTTTCCCCATTGACTCCTCAGATCTTCCCCTGATGGCACTGCCTCCTTGCCATGCCCTCTGTCAATTCTATGTGGTGAATGGGGAGCTATCTTGCCAGCTTTACCAGAGGTCAGGAGATATGGGTCTGGGCGTGCCCTTCAACATTGCCAGCTATGCTCTGCTCACCTACATGATTGCACATATCACGGGTCTGCAGGTGAGCTTCTTCAGAAGGCATAGTTATAGCCAATGTAACACACTGAACTCATAGCAGGGTATTCAGTCTAATTAGTATTAGAATTTTATGCATGTAAATAAGACATGAATTGGTTTACCTTATAACCCTCGTTGGAGCTTTCTGGCCCCTTGTTGCCTATGAAAACTGACATTCACATAGGTGGTTGTGTGTGTGTGTGTGTGTGTGTTTGTGTGTGTGTGTGTGTGTGTGTGTGTAAGAGGGGCGGGAGGTTGTTTTTTTCTTTTGAGACATAGTCTCAAAATCAATATTAGCCCTAACCTTCTGTCACACAGAATGAAGTCCTAAGAATTCTGAGTGCTTATGAAAAAACAAGAGTCTTGTGACTTTAGTTTTTTCAAAACAGAATTGTTCTTGGGATGTGTTTTTGTGCTCCTCTTAGGTGTAGCAGCTAGGAGAGAGTCTACTTCAGCTATTACTTTATGGAAAATACCTTTATGGAAAAACATGTTTTGCCATATGCAGCTTGTCTTTCATTATACACTTTACTCAAGTGACTCTTTTTAACCCTCAGACTATAAATTGTCTGATGCTCTGAATAGAGCTGGCTATTGCATGAAACTGTAGTCCACCTCATTTTTAGGCCCTCCCTGCTCTTCTAGGTTCACAATGCCAACTAAAGCAGTAAATATGTGAGTGAGCCATCATATACAACTTAAAAGACTTTTGTAAATTAACTCTTCTCAAAACCATACTGATAAAATTACTGCTTTGGGAAGCTTTGAAGTATTTGCATATTATATAATGTTTTGTTGTGTATGTGGGGGCAAACATATTCCAATGTATGTATGTAGAGATCAGAGGACAATTTACATGAGTCCTCTTCCTCCGGGTGGGTCCCAGGTTGTCAGGCTTGGTGACAAATGCCTTTACTCACTGAGCCATCTCAACTGCCCTTAATCTGTTTTAAAATGATATGTTTTAAAAAGAATTTAAACTAAAATATTAACTGTTGTGTTTTTTCTTGTGAGACAATTTTAGCCAGGTGATTTTGTCCATACTTTGGGAGATGCACATATTTATCTGAATCATATAGAGCCCCTGAAAATTCAGGTAAGAAATATATCTGTTAGATCTCTTTTTGAGCTTGGTGCCTTCTCTTGACAACAGATTGGATGGCAGGACTTCCTTTGTATCATATTCACTCTGATTGATGCTGTCTTATATTGAAGTGCTCCAACTGTAGGGCTTTTAATAATGGGGGTGAGCAGGGATGAGACCATAATCAGCCTTAGCAACCATAAGCTAAGGTATAATGGTAAGGTATTACGTACCAGTACCAGAGATACGGCATTTTAACTCATAATTTTACTTGAAAAATTAAAGTATGAATATTTGACTTTAGGTTTATAAGTTCAGTAAGTAGTTAGTCTGAACTTTAAAAAGCCTATCTATTCAAATTCCTATAACACAGTAGCCAACAAATGAGTTGATATGGCAGTAAGAATTAGTATCCATGTTTTGTGACCCTCAAGGAAAAAAAACTAGACTGGCAAGAGTGAACAACTGCATCCCTAAAAGTTTAGTATATTTATCAGGAGTTATCTGGTGATAATCTGGTGATTATCAGACTATAATCACAGCTAGTTAAGAGACTCCTGGAGCAGGAGCATTACAAGTTCAAGGTTTGCCTAGGCTTCAGAATGGGTTCAACATAAGCTTAGATAACTGACCAAGACCTGTCTTACAATAAGAAGCTGGTCTACAGCTGATTTGTAGATTACATGTGTAGCTCTCATGAGGCCCGAGGTGCAATCCCCAATGTTGTAGAAAGAAAAGACAGTACAATATTGCACTCCTGTAAAATAGTACCCTGTGATAAAATACTATGTTTCATGAGGAGACATAAGAATGAATGTAAACTAATGCCATGATTTTGTTTTTAGCTACAGCGAGAACCAAGACCTTTCCCAAAACTCAAAATCCTTCGAAAAGTTGAGACAATCGATGATTTCAAAGTTGAAGACTTTCAGATTGAAGGGTATAATCCACATCCAACAATTAAAATGGAAATGGCTATTTAGAGTGCTTTCAGTGATGCTGTGAATATCACCAGTCTTTCATCTAAAGTGCCATTGAGAAACTGCCTTTCCTTTAGTATTTACTGAAGGAGATTCAGTGTATTTCTCTAACCCTGAAATATGTTAGTGTTCATTTATAAATGTTTTATATGCTATAACAATAATTGCTTTACATTTGTCTGTTTCTAAAACAGTTTTTGTGTGAGCATATAGGTCAGAGAGAGCTCAATTTGAGTTTAGGCTTAGTGTCTCAGGCTCAGTTTCATCCTAGAATAGATTGACCTGAAAACTTAATGCCTTCATTAGCTTATTATTGAGACAGTCTTATGTATCTCAGGCTGACCTCAAACACTTGGTAGCTGAGGGTGAATTTATTCCTCATGCTCCTGACTCTCCCTTTTATCTGCTGGGATTATAGGCATGGACTATTTCTTTCTGCTGCCTGCAGATCAAGATATGGCCATATCAGCAGCCCAGGACTTATAAAAACAAAACCCATAAGATTATTCTGCCTACGTGTAGACAGGGTCTCATTTTAACATATATGTCTTGCAGTTGTCCTAGTCATCTTTTTGAGCAGAGCAAGCAAGTTTGATTACAAAGGCAAAAGTGGCAGTCTGACCTTTTATCTTGCTAGAACAGCAAATTTTATAAGACCAGTCAGCTTTAGACTTCAACATCTGGTTAATAAAAAGGAAAGTGGACAGACTATATACAGTCTGTATAAGCTAAGGGTTTATATGCTAGAGGCATGTGAATGTCATGTTAACTATCACAAGATATGGTTTAAATCACATTTTAAGATTTGTTTGGGGGTATGTATGGGAGGACATGTCTCACACTTTCGCCCTGGCTAGCCTGGAGCTAAGTATGCGGCCTCAGGCTTGTGACAGCACTTAACTGGGAGCGCCAATGCCTGGCTAAGACAGTTTTATAAGAGTTTTGCAGTGTGAAGAAATATGATTTGTTTCCATTTAATTTCAGTGGGGTGATAAGTCTCTAAAATGCTTAGACTGAAATTATTTCAGGACAAAGCAGTGGATCCTTTTTGTTGCACTTAGTACTGCAGAACCAGTTTTATTCTGATTTATAACAAGTATTAGAATGAGGAATTATTACAACAAATTTTTTTTTAAAGTAAATTTGCTTTACATTTAAGTAGAATACTGACTTGTTGACTATCAACTGAACTGTGATCACAGCTGATTCCTGAGGTGAATATGACTCAAGGCTAGACTTGATTTTTTTAAGCATTTCACTTCAGACAAAAAGTGTTAGGGTTAGGCCTGAACACATAAATCTTGAGCAGCAAGGAGTTCTTCCAGATTTCTCCATCTGGGTATTGGTGTTTCTTTACAGATTTTTCCTTCATTTCTGTTGAGTAGCCTGCGTACTAGCAGAGACAGATTGACACATGTTAACACCGATTCTGCTGCTAAATCTAATTTAGAGGTAATTCAGTATTTAAGAAATGGGCTGGAGAGATGGCTCAGCAGTTGAGAGTGCTTGCTGCACTTCCAAAGTACCAGTGTAGTTTAGCACCTATGTTAAGCAACCTTTTGTAATTACAGTTCCAGATTTCCTTCTTTGGCCACCAAGGGCGCCTACCCACATATATACACGTAATTAAAAATAAAACTTTAATATGCAAGGGTTTTTGTTTGTTTGTTTGAAAGAAGATTGAGGGCCATACTTTACTGGCTACTTAACCAGGATGGTCAGTGAAAGTAAAACTTCAGTAGTTTAATATCTGTTGGTGCTAATGAGCCATAATCTGGATAAAATCAGGATAAATGGCCCAGGTTATCAATGTGCAGATGCTGCTGGCTTTTGGGAAGAAGGAATGTGTGTTTGTTTTAAGGGCTCAGCAACTGGAAATATGACAATAGCTCTGTGTCTTAAGATTTCTGTTGTGGCTAGGCGGTGGTGGCCCACGCCTTTAATCCCAGCGCTTGGGAGGCAGGCGGATTTCTGAGTTCTAGGCCAGCCTGGTCTACAGAGTGAGTTCCAGGACAGCCACGGCCACACAGAAACCCTGTCTTGAAGAAAAAAAAAAAGATTTCTATTGTGATAAAACTGATAAAAGCACCTTGGGGAGGAGATAATTTATGTCAGCCTATATCTCAGGTCACACTCGATCACCAAGGGAAATGAGAGCAGGAACTAAGGCAGAGGCTATTGAGGAATGCTGCTTATTTACTGCTTTGTTCTTAATGGCTTGCTTAGTTTACCTTATATCATCTTGGACTATACCTGTTCAGGTGTGGATCCACCTTATGTCATCTAGGACTATACACTGTCCCCTAGTAAGCTGGGCCCACCCATATCAACATCAATTAAAATGCATCTTAGTCTTGCCTACAGGCCAGTCTTGTCATTTTCTCAATTGAGGTTCCCTCTTCCGTAATGAATCTATCTTGTGTCAAGGTGACATAAAACTAGTTGCACTCTGACCTTCCTTGATACTCATTACTAAAGAGCCATTTGTTATTGAAAATCAATTCTTTCAGAGACACAATGGCTTCTGGCAGCATGTCTGCAGCATGTCCTAGGCCTCAACTTACCTTGGGAGGCAGATATGAAGCATGTTTGATTACCATAGGATATTTGAAATGTTCATGCAGATGGTCCACATATTCACACATCCTAGGAAATTGGAGCATTAGTGCTTGAAATTAGATAACTTATAAGGTAGCAACTATGAAAGCAGAAAAGTATCCTTAAATGGTAGGCTGAGGAAATGGCTCAGTGGGTAAAGCATTTGAAAGCATAAGGATCTAGATTTGATCTCAGGAACCCATATAAAGCTGTGTGGAAGGGCATGTGTACAGTGAGATGGGAGGTGGTGACAGAAGAATCCCTGGAGGCTCGGGTGGGCCAGTTCGCTGCTGTTCATAGTGGTAAGCAACAAAGAGACCCTATCTCAGATTGGGTAGGGAGGTGAAGACTAACATCTGGGGTTGTCCCCTCCACAACTCTGCCTGCACTCAGCATGATACACACAAACAGACATGATTCCTTTGCTAGCAGAACTCTTGTCTTGTATGAAATCCTAGGTTTGATCCCCAAGCCTTGGCTGTTACTGCATGTGTATATGCAAAGGGAGTAGCTGAGATATACTGTGAAGTTACCTTGAAAGTTTTGTAGTACCCCCACATCAATTCAAATTGCAGAAACTTGGGATTATTGTGATTCCTAATGCCAAATGTTAACTAGATTAAACTGCCAAATGAGGTTCCTTCTACCTGTTCAGATGATTAAATGAAAAGTACAGGTTTGGAATTGTATCAACCTATTAAATACATTAAAATTCTGCATGTCACTGTTCAGTTTTGTGGTTAGGTGTCATCCACAAAAGGTTGTGTAACCTAACCTATCTCCTTAGTCAGCTGTTATCATGATGGCACATAATAGAGTGTGTACCAGCCTGAACCAGTATTGTGTGGCAGTTCTTAGATTACAACCTCCCATTTTTGTGGAAAATTTAAGACAGATTGTTTTAGGGAAGTAAACCAACAGGGAGGAAAATGCTGTGGTGATGCTCACTAAGAGATGAAGTAAACTCAAAATAGCTTCTGGAAGCCCCTGAAACTGACCATATTCACTAGGCCCCTCCTTCTAAACTGTATAGACTGCTGCCTAGAAGAAACAGATAAGCCCCAGCTGAACTACCTAGAAAAAAAGACTAGATGAGCAGCAGCCTGAAAGAGCCTCAGACCAACTGAGTCACCTGAAAGGGACACTCTTCAATTTGTGGTGCTGCCTGAAGGCTGTGCAGTGTGTTGCAAGTTCTAGCTTTGTGAGCTGTTACCCATGATGGGTGGGCTTTGGTTATGCAGCTGACTTTGAGTTATTTCTGCTCCTATAAGTAGTCCCTTACCCATATTCCTATAGGTAACATCAATAAACTCATGTGTTCAAGTTGGACCTTTGATGATAGCTGTACTTGGATCTGTCATCAGTTCCCAGGGATAATGTTACACAACAACCAGGAATGCACTAATAAAATGGCAAGAGAAGCTAATGACTCCTGTGTTGGGAACAGGGTGCAGATAAATATCCAGCTACATGGGGGAGATAGTTGGGTCTCTCCTCCCCCCGCCCCCCAGAAAAATGTAGAGAATGACAAAGCAGAAAAGTTAGGATGTCAACACCTGGTTCTGGTATCTGGTGACATTTGTTTTATACAAACATTTCAGAGTTGTAAAGCCAGTATGAAGCACCAGCACTGGTTTGAGGTATCTTGCACCAGGGATACTGCACTGAGATGCTTAGATGATTCAAAACCCTGGGACCTGCAGGACTCTTAAGAAGGCAAGAACTGAAATGAGAAATTGAAAGTAAAACAACCCAGGAAGGCTACTTTTTATCCTAGAATCAATTTGGATAGTATTAACTGTAAGAGAAAACAATAATCTAGACCTTCATTGTTAAGATTAGGAATGTGTAGCAGTTCTAGGGTGAGGAAGTCCAGGATTCCTTCCTGTGAACTGACTGTTCTTTAGAACATAAACTAGTTTAGGCAGATTTAAAATGAAGGGCTGTTTACTCACTAGACAGCTCAATAAACAAACCATTACAATCCTGACATCCCCCCACTCCTGCACTGATGTGCCCTGGCACATCCATTTCTTTCTCACAGTCCTAAATTTGCTGTCTACCCTACCCAAGTAGGTTCTCATATTTGATCTCAAGATTTAACTTTAGTGACTTGTGTGTGTAATGTGTTTAGCTTCAGCAGGGAAAGTATAAAACAATCCATGACTGAAAGTAGAATTCCCCCAATTTAAAATCCTGTTGGGGCTAGAGAGATCGTTTAGCCATTACAAGCACTAGCTCTTCTTCTAGAGGGCCCAGGTTTGATTCCTAGCACTAACATGGCAGCTCACAACTATAATTAAAATTCAAAGGGATCCAGTACTGCTTTCTGACCTCAGGCCCTGACATGTACACACATAGATGCAGGCAAAGAGCTGTCCAAGATCAAGGGATATTAACACAGAGAGGAATTAATGTTACTGACCTGTTTTGAAGGCTGGCAGAGACTGATATATAGTCAAATATAATCAAGTGCTGTACCAGTTCAGAGTCCAGCTCCACTAGCATAGGGGTAGACGAGGACTAGAAGGAAGATATTTCAATTTAAGGCAAAAGTAATGCAGAGAGATCCCCTGGGCTTTGTTAGTGTCTACAGGTGACTTGATCATTTTTTAATATTTGGGGATAAAATTTCAGGATGGAAATCAGCCAGGTCACCCTGATTAGAGATAAATATTTAGAGAAAAGGCAAACTACAGACCCGTGGGTTCTAACGGCCAGTGGGAGCAGAGTGGAGATTTGGTCCATAGCTTCCATATCATCCTTACTTCCAAACTTTTTGGCCATCAGTAATACTGTGAGGTTTTCATTGACACTCCCCAGTTTACAGCTGTCAATTTGAAGAAACTGCAGGGCCTTCATGTGTAGGAGTTGCTTAATCATCATTCTGTTGTGGCACTGGAAATAGAATTAAACATTCCAACATAACACCCACAGAATTGGGTTTTGTTTTTATGATCCCTAAGCTTGGCAGTACTGTAGTTCCAGACCAGCTCTTATTACTAGACTTTAGGAAGCCTGGACTGTTTCTCTCCCTTCCTCTCCCTCCCTTTTTTTTTTTTCTTTTCTTTTCTTCTTAGCCTGAGATGACACTGACAGTGCAGAGCAACATATCTAAAGATGTAATGTGAGTCAAGTATAAATTACACCAGATCTCCCTTTGTATCACCTGGCAAGTGCAATTCTGTCAGGATGGAGTACAGTGACAGCTACAAGCAGATGGCACAATAACAAAATGGGGCAGTGGTAGAGTTGTTCTGTTCATTTGCTGGAGGACTGAAAATCTATTCCTTACCCTGCTCTGCCTTTGGGCTCACTGTGGCAGGTATAGGCAGGCACTAGTGCTTTTAGTTTATAAACACAAGAAGAGAGTGATATCTCACTCTGTTTGGAAACTGCCTTTCTTAAGGTCTGTATGCCCTGACAGTAATAAGTTGTTGCCTTGTTAATTCTGAGGAATCACTTAGAGAAAAACAAAAACAAGCCAGTGACCTGAGTTCCATGAATTACGGAAAATGCCACAAAACTTTGCACTCTAATGAACCACCATTTTAAAGATGATAAAAGTTGCCCAACTTCTAATGCAACATGACTGTGCTCTCAGTCAGGGGTCAGTGAGGTGATACCAACGGTATATATTACTCACCTGTTCTCCTGTGGCAATGCCAATTCCTAATGGGGCCTGCCAAAATAGGCAGCCTGGTGTTATTTTTCAATGTTTGAACTGCAATTCTGAATGCTTAAAAATATTTTTACAGTTGAAAGAAACATTCCTGTTGTTGAGCCATGTAAAGTTTAAAGCCTGGCAGGAGGGTGTCTATAGCAATATGTGTGCGGGGGAGAGTTATATATCCACAGTTTGGGGAGAAACAGGACTGCTCACATACTAGGTAATATGTTCTTGTGGACTCATGGAGTTCTCCCCTCTGCTTCCTTTGGGTCACTGCTCCACTTATTTTCTTACCCTAGCAACTCTGTGAAGTGTTAAGTATAAAGTCTCTCTTGCCTTTGTTAAATCCAAAGTCCTCCCATCCAGCTCTGTGGATAGCCTGCCTTATAGATAAGGCTAAGACCACTGCTTACCTGGTGAACTCCTCTGTCATTTAGTAAAGTAATTGTCCTCTGATTTCTGCATACACACACACGCACACACACACGCACAAACACACAAATGAATAAATAAATGTAACAGCAGCAAAAAGAATCTGAGAAGCCAGACATAGTGGTACACAACTGAAAGCCCAGCACTATGGAGACAGCAGTGGGAGGATCAAAAGTTTGAGATGAGCCTGGCTACAAAGTGAGACTCTGTCTCTAAACTAAGAGCTCTATCCTGATCAAAACCCTCATTTCATTCTTCAAAGAAAAGAAAAAACTATCCTAAAGTTCATATGGAATCACAAAAGTTCGCTGGATAGCCATAACAGTCCCAAGTAAAAAGAACAGTGTTGGAAGGACTACCATTCCATACTCAAGATACACTATTAGAGCCATAGTAATAGAAAAGATATTGTTCTGGCACAAAAACAGACATACAGAGCGAGCGATGGAACAAAACTGAAGACCTGAACTTAAAAACTTTTAACTACAACCATTTAATATATTGTCATTAAAAATGTCAAAAACAGAAAAGACAGCAAATGGTCTTGGGAAAACTGGATAACCACATATACAAGAATGAAGTTAGACCATATCTATTACCTTACACAAAAAAGTAACTATAAATGAGTCAAAGGCCTAAATGTGAAACCTGAAACTGGAATTACTAGAAGAAAACATAAGCAATACCCTCAGGATATAGGTACAAATAGGACGCCATTAGCCCAGGAATTGAGACTATTATTGACAAGTGGGACTCATAAAACTAAAAATCTGCATAGCTAAGGAAACAGTCTAGTGAAGAGGAAATCTACAGAATTGGAGAGACTCTTTGCTAGCTATACATCTATCTGACAGAGGATTGATATCCAGAATATATGAAGAGCCAAAAAAAAAAAAAAAACCTAAATAACTCATTAAAAAAGATAAGCTTGGAATCTGAACAGAAGAGTTCTTAAAATAATGGGTAAGAAAAAAAAATCTCATTGTCCTAGCAGTTAGGGATGTGTAAATCAAAACAACTTATAGATTTCATCTTTTTCCAGCCAGAATGGCAAAGCTCAACTGACAAGTGCTGGAGAAGCTTTGGAGGAAAAGGGAACCCTGATTCATTGTTGGTAGAATTGCAAACTGGTCCAGCTAGTCTAGAAATCTTTGGATAACTGTCAAAACACTAAAAATAAATCTACCATATGACCCAGCTGTAGCATTCTTCAGCATCTTCCCAAAGGACCTAACATCCTACTCTACAGACACTTGCTCATCCAAGTTCATTGCTGCTCTATTTACAATAGCCAGGAGATAGAAACAACCTAAATGTACTTCAACTGATGAATGGATAATAAAAATGTAGTACATACACACTATGCAATACTATACAGCTGTAAAGAAAAATAAAATCCTGATTTGCAGGTAAATAGATGGAATTAGAAAGGAGCATATTGAGTAAGGTAACCAAGACCCAGATGACAAATGTCACAGGAACTCTCTTATCTGTGTTATCCAAGTTTTCAGATGGGAGTATATGACCTAGAGTGACTGCAGAAACTAGGAAAGTAAAGGAAGATGATGGGGTTGGGGAGAGGAGTAATAGAGAAGGGAATAGCAAGGTACAGATGATTTAAATGGGGAAAGGAGACCTTAGGGAAGATAAGTCTCTTATCTCCTTCCCTTTCCAGTTTCAGGATTCACATTTAGGGAAGAAAGATTCTAAGAGCCAGAGGAACAGAAAGTTTTCTGTTAGTCTGTGTCTCCTAGAAATATCAGAAAGGCTTATCAACATAGCTGCTTCAACAAGATTTAAATAATGACATTAATAGACACAGAAGGGAGGAAGCTCCCAGGGCCTCAACACTAGATGGAGAACTATGGGCAACTGAGGAATGCCTACAGCAGGATAAACAGTCTTCCCAAGGGAAAATCCTCCAAATCTGTTATTCAATACCAAGTGGTCAGCACTGAGATTGTGTGTGTGTGTGTGTGTGTGTGTGTGTGTGTTAAAACATGGTTCAAACAGGTTGTAATTATGTATTTAGAAATTCCCAAATACAATCTAGGATATATATGAGCTTGTACCTGGTACTGGAAAGCAGCAACAGGTGGGACCTTGTAGCTCACTAGCTAGCCACCCAGTCTGATTGGCAAGCTCTGGGTCCTTGTGAGAGACTTTGCTTCAAATTAGGGCAGATGGCTCTTGAGAAATATACTCAAGGTTGGCTTCTGGCTCCACAAATATACACAAAGGCAGCTGTGGTTACTCCAAGGATGTGGTTTGTAGTGTGACACTCCTTAGCATTAATTCTGCACTACCCTTTGTGAAGCCACCCCCATCTCTGACTGTCTTAGCCTTTTCCCATTATCCCTTTCATAAGCTCTTTGTATCATACTAGGCACTTAGCATTCAGACCCAACACTTTGCTACTTTCATTTTATGTATCTCAATATTTCCTCTTGGGTGAGGCTTAAGATGTTTTATTTTTTCTTTAAATAAAGGATAACATAGGTGGTGGTAGTGGTGCACACCTTTAATACCAGCACTTTAGAAGCAGAGGCAGATGGATCTCTGTAAGTTCAAGGCCAGCCTGGTCTACAAGAGTGAGTTCCAGGACAGCCAGAACTACGCAGAGAAACCCTGTCTTGAAAAAACAAAGAACATTCCCTAAACACAGGTTTCTAGAGGGTGCCTGGTCTAAGTAGACTTTACACTAATTTACTGAGAGAACTGGAGAATAGCTCTGAGTCTCCAAACACATCCTAATAGGAGCCAGAAGCATCAAAGTCACTTCCAGAACTTAAAACAAGATTTTTTTCCAGGACAAGGTATAGTGGTGCATGCTTTTAGTCCAGCATTCAGAAGGCAGAGGCAGGTAGATCTCTGAGTTTTATGAGGGGAGTTCCAGACGATTTGGGGCTACTCAGTGAAACTCTGGAGAGAGAGAGAGAGGGTTGCGGGGAGGAGGAGGGAGGAAGGAAGGAAAAATTCCTTTCCATCAGTTATATTTTATTTTTAAATTTTAAATGTATTTTCTCTAAAATTATTTTAAAGTTTAATTCAATTAATTGCTATTTTGTGTTTGTATGTGCGTGTGTGTGGGCACACGTGTCACAGAGTGTATATGGAGGTCAGAGGACAACTTGTATCATGTGGGTCCTGGTGACTGAACTCAGGTTTTCAGATTTAGCAGCAGTAACCTCCTGCTGAGCCATCTCTCTAGCTCAGGGGTACACTTTAAAGAGAAAATCACAAAATGAGAAAATACAGCTACCAAAGTGTGGTTGTTTCAATGCCTCTCATAAGTTTAGATGCTTGACTAGTTGTTCCGAGTGGATAGCACTGTTTGGATGGGCTTAGGAGGTATGTGTGGCCTTGATGGAGGAAATATGTTACTGGGGCAGGCTTTGAGCACATCCCTTTCATATGTGAGATGTAAGACCTCAGCTTTTGCTCTAGCTGCCATGTCAGCTGCCTGTTGCCATCCTTCACTACTATCTCATTATCCCTCTGGAATCATAAGCCCAAATAGCCTTCCTTCTGTAAGTTGCCTTTGTTGTGGTGTTTTAACACAGCAATAGAAAAGTAAGACACATATTTATCTCAGAGAGAAAATACTTCTTAAAGGGCAAGGGTTGGCTAGGAGCTAAATTAATATACTAATACATAGTACAATGCACAGGCGAGAGATTAGAGGCAGATGCCCTAACCCATGCCCGGGGGAGAGATAGGCTTAAAGGCTCCAGGCCTTGGTGCCAGAGTTTTGAGATGATGGGTTCTTGTGGTCTGATGATTCAAATTTCAAAAGCAGTTTTGCTTTATTTCTCCATTAATTCTACAGCCTTTGTTTTCTTACAGACCATGCTTGGGTCTGAAGATGGAAATTCAGTTTACAAATGAGCCAACTGGTACTCTAGTTCTGAACATCAGTGCTAAGGACCTGAGCAACAGTAGCCACCCACCCTGACATAGTTTCTGAGATGTTATCACATATTATCTGAACCCTTTAGGCAATGCAGATGGCCCCCAATTACTGTGAAATTCTTTCAAGGCTCTTAGAAAATAGCCAGGCAATCTCTTGTTTGAAAGCCTGATTTTTGAGTCCTCTGGGGAAATCCATAAATTTTGTTTTATTCTGGGCATATAAAGTACAGGTGCTCCTTATCTTGAAAAGATCTTCATAAACACACTGTAAAGTAGAAAGATCATAAGCAGAAAATACATTTAACCAACCTCATCTATCCAATATTAAGGCAGATTAGAGAGACCTACCTGTCCCTGGAGAACTAGAATAGAAGTTAAACATTATTAAAATACTATTGAATCACTACTAATGTTAATGATAAACCTTTACTGTACATATCTCTTTGAATCTTTATTTTTCCTTTAATAGGCTAAACTGTTGGGGGTAAGGCAATCTGACTCCCTAACTGACAGAAACACTTCCCTGGTACCCTGGCTAGCTGAATAGCTAGCTGGGTGTTGTGGAAAATCATTTTGAGGACATACTAGCAGCTTGTTAGGACCACTGTATGAATGATTGAAGATATATTCCATACAGCCTGTACCAGTCTTAGAAGGCAACACTCTAAAATAGATAAAACTAGATGGCCCTGAAGCCATTTTCATCCAAGATAGAATGGGAACACTTCCCTTATGGCCCAAGAAGGTCTGTGATTAGCTACTCATTTGTAAGAGGGGTTGTTCTATTTTTGGTGCAAACATTGACTTTTATTTGCATGAGGGACTTGTGCCATGAGAAGTTTTGAAGATTTTAGGAATTGTCCTGACCTCTCAAGATCACTAAATAAATAGCAAATGACTGAGATAGCAGAAGCAGCAGCTTTATTACCTCAGAAATAGTTGCATGGCTGTGATGTTTTTCTGGGATGTGGGCTTCTCAATCTACAATGGCTTGAATTCAGCTAGTATTGACATCTACTCCACTGCCTGAGGCACATCCCAATGCTCGTTGGCATCCATCATCTGCAAGGACAGACTTCTCACTTCTCTGTAGAGCCATGGCTCCAGAGAGAAGATGCCTTAATTTAATGTAACCTACTGCTTAGGAGGACTCTTCTGGCATTTCTTTTTTAGAGTCTAGCCCAGAGTCCTCAAAAAAGGATTCAAAATACAGACATTGGGATTAGAAATCTGGCTTCAAGCCGGGCAGTGGTGGCACACGCTTTTAATCCCAGTACAGTTCGAGGCCAGCCTGGACTATAGAGTGAGTTTCAGGACAGCCAGGGCTATACAGAGAAACCCTGTCTCGAAAAACCAAAAAAGAAA